>NW_015536494.1:1075021-1085562 GCF_001515605.1 Sinocyclocheilus anshuiensis | reverse complement strand
TAAACAGCCCTACTCTCTCTCTCTCTCTCTCTCTCTCTCTCTCTCTCTCTCTCTCTCTCTCGCTCTCTCTCTCTCTCTCATTTAGCTAGATATGTTGTTTCTCATTAAGGATGAGAGCGAGCGAGGGTGTGGGTTTAAAAGTGCATGTTAATGCTGCACTGAAACAAAAGTTGAACGCAGAAATGAGTTGAGATCAGGGGCTCGGTGGGTTTTTTCACTGGCGGTGGCGGTGACAAGGCTTCGGGGCAAGCGTGCTGTCCGCTAAGCGCTTGGTGCATTGAGCCAGAAGTCCCCTGCCCAAGCTTGACATTTAGAGTGATTTGGAGCAGATTAAGGCCGCATTAGTGCCGTGGCCTGTCAAAGGGCCGTTAATGAGGTGTGGGGGGCATCCGGACTCAAACGATGGTCCCAGATTCGGGCTTGATGCGCTGTAGCTGGTGGAAGCGATCAATAAACCCGGGCCGCACGCATCACAGCTGGTCCGGAGAGTTTCTCGGAGGATAACTGGACTGCTGTGAAGCTCCTGCCAAAGTCTCCGGCTCGTCTCATTGGAGAGTGTCCTTCTAAACCTGCTTAGCTCAGCCAGCCAGAGAAAGACTCAGCGAATGACGGCAGTGTGTTACCCGCACCACTGGCTGTCCACAAATATCCATATTTAAATTAAAATTTGAAAAACCAAATGAATTCCAAGTGCTGGATTTGGCAGGAGTTGGGATATATTGTGAACTCTGCAAGACAAAGGCAGGGCAGACTAAAAAATGTAGTTTTTGTTTACACTTTTTGTAAATAATTGCAGAGTAGATCGTTCTGCCAACACCTGATTGATGACAAGTCAACTAGATTTTGTACAAGTCCCAAATTTCTTGTCACATCTGTGATTGTGCTGAGTTTCCATATTAGAAGAGTTGGCAAATTTGCTATGATTTGAAGCAGAGTAGTTTCACACATAAACTGGCAATAAACTTATATCCAGCTCAAAATCATA
Organism: Sinocyclocheilus anshuiensis; assembly: GCF_001515605.1. Classification (NCBI taxonomy): domain Eukaryota; kingdom Metazoa; phylum Chordata; class Actinopteri; order Cypriniformes; family Cyprinidae; genus Sinocyclocheilus; species Sinocyclocheilus anshuiensis. The sequence goes on along the minus strand of NW_015536494.1, from coordinate 1,084,577 downwards.
ATTTATTTTTATAATGGTAGTAAATTAGACTTTTTTAATGTTTAATCAACTCCACAAGTTTAGGTTAATATTTGTGTATATTTCAATTTTTTAGGAATATTTTATGTAAGTATATATTTTAGTGACTGTAGTTTGGGTACCATTTTTTTTTAGCATTTACTTTTTCCTGAAAATGCTGGGTAAAGTTATTTCATTGGATTGGACTGGAACCTTTTGACTTTCTCGCACAGGGTATAATGATTGTAATGATTGTAATAATAATAACCATCATCATCATCATCATTTTTAAAAATTAAATAAATTAAATTTTATATATTAAATTATATAAAAAAAATATTATCACTACTTCATTTGTAGATGGTTCTGCAGTGAAAATTTTGCATTTACTGCAAAGCATAACAGTTTTTCAATATTAAATTAATACAAATTGTATGTATAAATATCATTATTTTAAAAATGGCTTATGCAGACTAGATTAATCTGCAAACACCCGATGACTCAAGTTTATAAAAACTGCATGTATAAAGATTATTATTTAAAAAAATGGCTTTGGTCCAAACAAAACAAACAAAAAAACTTTTTTTTTTTATTTACATTGCAGTCGGCTTTCTAAGAGCTTTTCTATATGTTAACTATCCACAGGTTTAAAATTAATATTCCAAACTCATGGGTTTGATGCTCAAAAATGAATATTCTGTATAAAGTGCATACATTACCTGCAAAATAAAAACACTGGCCATTTTGCATTGTTTTAGCATGTGCAAATGAAGGTGGCGGGTGTCACACTGTCACTGAAGAAATGCTTTATGATGATAATGAGAAGTTGGGTTAATTTTCAGTCTCTGTCATCAGCCGTGAGAAGTTCACAGACCCGCTGTTCAATGCCGCCAAAATGGGGCCACCGCACAGATAACGAACGGGTGATGATGTCACATGCTGGTGGCATCGGTCAATTACAGAGACAACTGAAACTGCAAGCTAAATGAATCATTCAGACAGCATATCAAACGCAACCACCATAGACTGGCATGATGCACGTGTGTGTGTGTGTGTGTGTGTGTGTGTGTGTGTGTGTGTGTATGTGTGTGTGTGTGTGTGTGTGTGTGCGACTGTGCGTGTGTGTTATTTAAAAGATGAACAAAAGAGCAATCTACAATCCACTGTCATTAAAGAGCCAGAGAGATTTATGTATTTGACCCTCGTCATATTTAAATGGCAGCATAAATAAAGTTCTCTTGAATTGTGGTTGGAGGACGGCAGTGTATCTGCAAGTCTTGACTATACATGCTAGTGTTGCAGAAGCTACTTTAACACTGTAGCTTGCCAAGGTATAAACTACTTATGATTTAAAGTATAAGACTTTGCAAGCTGCTAACAAAAAGTATCAACTATGTTGCAGCTATTGTATTGTTGCATTGTTGCAGTATATATACTTACTGTACATTGCCCCCCAAAAAGCTTCAATTTAGCAGTAGTTGTTAATCGCTCGTAGTGTAGCTAACTTTGACTAAACAGTAGTTAATTACTTATTAATTAGTTAATTACTTATTAACAGTATTGAACACTAACCACCACCAGTAAAACTAGACAACACTATAATTTAGCACCATAATCTAATTCAAATTTTTAAAAAATGTTATATTATTGTACATATGTAATAAATAATAGAAAGATATGTAATTTAGATATTATAAATAATTATAGTTTAAATAATAATTAAATGATTTATATAAATACAAATCAAATGAATTAAATAAACAATTTAAATGTAAATATAAATTATATCAAATTATATAAATTATAATATATAAAATTATATAAATTATTATAAAAATATTATATAATTAATTATATAGGAGCGTCAGTGGCTAATTTGCATCCAAAACATATTGTTTTGTACAGAAAGACAAATGTAAAATATATAAATCTAATTCAAATTTTTAAAAAATTTTATATTATTGTACATATGTAATAAATAATAGAAAGATATGTAATTTAGATATTATAAATAATTATAGTTTAAATAATAATTAAATGATTTATATAAATACAAATCAAATGAATTAAATAAACAATTTAAATGTAAATATAAATTATATCAAATTATATAAATTATAATATATAAAATTATATAAATTATTATAAAAATATTATATAATTAATTATATAGGAGCGTCAGTGGCTAATTTGCATCCAAAACATATTGTTTTGTACAGAAAGACAAATGTAAAATATATAAGGTGTATACAGAAAGCAATAGTTGAATAATAAGTTTATATTCAACTTATAAATCGTTTATTTTTATAGCAAAATATACAAAAATATAACATTGCAATAATTATATATAACATATATATGACATATTAAAAATAAATAATAATATATAATAAATAATGTGATATAGTCAAATTAACCGTAAAATTATGGTATTTTAGGTGGTGTTTAATGAGGTCTTTCAAATAAATCATCTGAACAAACTGAAGTGCGATGTGGAAGTGAGGTAATGGACATCATAAAATTGAGTCGTACAAGGTGTACTGCACATTTCATCGGTTTTTTTTCCACCCCAGTTTTCTTTCCTTCTTTATGTGGAGGGAATAAAAGCCATCGGAAGAGACTTTCATCTCGGTAGGCCCATGCGACAGCTAATCTATCACTCCTCCACAACAACATTTCCACTCCAGTTCCTATCCACACCAGATGTATTTGCTCTCCGCACCTGCTCGTGTCCCGTTAAGATTTAAACGGCAAACACAGAATGCCCGATATAATCTGCACGCAGGGGCTTTTGGAGACACTTTACTCCCTCTACATTATTTTAAAAGAGCATATCTGAGCGCTCCGCCGCCACTCGAGAGAGACGCGATTATCTGTTGCGATCCCTCTGCAATGCACCGCGGCCATTCATCTCTCTCACACACACGTGCAAAGGCCTGATCTGAATTTAAGGATTTTGGCAGGTCTGACTGTAGCGTCTGCGTTGTGACTCTCTCATTCTGTCCTTCCTCTGATGAATTGCTTCTCTGCCGTATGGAATCCTGCAAATCCTGCACTTCGTCAAAGGCATTACTGTATAACACTGCACCCTTTTTGATGTAGCACATGAACGTCTGCTTTATTTCTGACATAGTGTAAGTCTTTAAACATGCTTAGAGTCTGTGGTTATTGACTCGTTACAGATTTTTTTGTCTGTCTGACTAAGTTGTTTTTCCTAAAAATGTTTTGGGAGGGACAAAAATAGACACAAATGAGGTCATTGTTGACATACAGGAAGAGTGTAGCACTATAAAATTAATGTGCATATCAGCTCAATTTAGACTAGGAAGAATTTTATGAGAAATGTTCATATTTAGATTTTTGATTGCAGACTTTAGTGTTTTGGCAAAGCTAAGCTCAGTTTGAGACATTTGGCCTTTTTTCTCTGGATACAAATATGAGAAACAAGTCTTTATTTGATAGTTGCTGATTAAGAGAAAAAAAGATATTAAAGATCCCATTTTGGTATTTTTGAGACTTACATAATACACAAACACTACAGTTGAAAAAAAAAACGTTAAATTTTTTGTTAGAAGTCTCTTATGCTTACTAAGGATGCATTTTTAGTTAAAAACACAAAAAAACGGTAATATTGTGAAATATTATTACAATTCAAAATAACTGTTTTCTTATTGAATATAATTTAAAATGTAATTTATTCCTGTGATGCAAAGCTGAATTTTCAGCATCATTACTCCAGTCTTCAGTATCACATGATTTTTCAGAAATCATTCTAACATGATTTAGGATTCTTTGATTAACAGAAAGTTCAAAAGAACAGTATTTATTTGAAATAGAAATCTTGTGTCATTATAAATGTCTTTACTGTCACGTTTGATCAATTTAATGTGTCCTTGCTGAATAGAAGTTTAAAAAAAGGGAAAAAATTATTGAGATTTCTTCTCAAAATAATCATTGTTTTTAAGCATGTTTCCACTCTGCCATTGGTCAAACAAACTCAAAGTCCCGCCCTAAACTCACTTCACTGGTTGAGCCAGTGTTGCTAGTCAGAATGCTCAATCAAACACAGCAATGTTTTGATAGTGTCACAGTGTTTAAACTTTCTATGGGAACCAGTCTACAAATTGCCTGTTTATAGTGTTCTGAATATTAAGCTGGGACTGGAGATGTATTTTAACAGTTTGGTATTTTATACAAATGCATTTCATTTGACCTCTTGATGTAATGACCCTAATTCGGTCCCTCTCAGGCCAGTAAATCTGGGCCCTCAGGACGGGACAGGCTCATGTGACAGGCTGATGTATATTAAACACAGTAACTGTTTGCATTCTGCCTGTCAGGATTCTATTATGGAGCGTGCTGCCTTCCTTGTTTTGATACAGTGGTAATTTAAAGAGTGTCTTAATTGACTTGATTTCTTCCTGCATGCACCGCAGTGAGCCTTGTTGCTTTATTGGGCCACACACAATGCGCCAAGTTCAATTTTACCATTCATAATGAATGCAGTCGTGCCATTCAAATGCAGCCATAAGCACACAGCAGATAAGAATTTAATTAAATGTAGATTAAAACCAAACAGGAAAACATACTCGCTGATAATTTTTTATCACATCCCCTGGTCATATTTTTTCTTTTCCTCCTCCTCCGCACTTTCAACTTGTTCTTCCTTGGGCTACAGGAATCTCTCTCTCTCTTTCTGTCTCCCTCTATCGCTTTGCGAAGCTGCAAAAGTGGAAGCACCTTGTGCATCTGGCTTTTGGTGCCCTGAGATTGAATGGAAATGCGTCGCAGGTTTAATCAGTGGCGGGAAGGAGAAATGAGGGGCAGGAAGAGGAGGGCTAAATCACAAACTTAACATGAGCCGAATTACACGGACAAACAAAATGTCATAGTGAAGTGCCAGTACGTGCGCTCATTAGCGCCCCTTCAGCTGGTGGCGCCCTAGGCAAACGCCTAGCTCGCCTATGCCTAGAAACGGCCCTGGTGACATGTCTGCTGTTTCTGCTGGCTGGGGAAAATGCGACCTCAGCACATGTATAAAGGGGTGAAGTGTGTTGTGAACATGAAAAGTAAAATATCTGTTTTACACTGACGCATAGCTGCAAATACACCGTGCATTTTATATTATTGTCATTTTGGCATTAAAGCATCATGCCTTTACATAGGGTTGGTGTAGGGCAATAGCACATGCAGTTTGTACAGTATAAAAACCATTACGCCTATGGAATGTCCCCACAATTCACAAAAACAAACATGTGTGTGTGTGTGTAATGTACTTTTTAATTCCCATATATGATATAATTATATGTAATTGTAATTATAATATAATTAAAAAAAATAAATATACAAAGATAATTCTAAATTCTACTTTTTTTTTTTTTGAGACATTTATGCAATGGCTTTTTTTTACCAGAAATTTCACTAATTTTTTTGTCTTCATTTTGTCTTCACAACATATACAATGAATTGAATAATTCAAAGCTTTTTTGTTTTGTTTTTGTTGTTGTTAAATTGTTTACGGTTTACTGTTACTGTTTAAATAATTTTTTGTGTGAAGTATTCTTTATGAATATCTTTCTTTTTAATAAATTACACTTGGTTTTGTTATATAATGCAATGATTCAGCCATTTTTACGCATGTCTGAATTGTCCAAATATTTGGAGCCACTGTATATGAAGCAAACCAAGACCATATATAATGAATTCAATTGTCTTTATTTGCTGTATATTAAGCAAATTAAGTCAATTTAGTTTTTATGTATTTTCATAACAATATAAACATATTAACCATTGTGTTTTATGTAACTCAAAGGATTAAATCTGTATAAATGTTATGAAATGTTGAGTGTTTTGTAGAAGAGGTTCACTGGACTAGCACGAGGAGTTTAGCAGATGTTTTGCACTCATTAAAATTTTCCTGTATTCAGCATATCCTGAGCTACAGAGTATGTTTGTGTCTGAAAAAAATCAGAACGTTCCCCATCTGGCACATTTATCCCTGTAAATATTTTGGGATATATTTGGGTTTGTTTTTGACACCTTTCCAAACTCTTTTGCCATTTTGTGTCATTTTCCAAAGCATGCTGCGAAGTGGAGCCTTTCAACGCATATCGAGAAGTTTTAATGATGCTGTAGACATCAGCGGGAAGGATTTTCATTTCAAACAGTCCTTTTACCACTTTATTTCTTCTCCTGGGATGGCTGTCTTGTGTCACACACACACACACACACCAGCTGAAGTGGGCACACCCTGGCACAGCGTTTCCACTAGTGCCCGTTCCACATTTGCTGTGGATGCCAGGGCTGGTGTGTGCTGCAGTGAGACCCAGCTAATCTGTTCCACTCTATTACCCTCATGCCTGCCGCCCCACCTTTACTGTGAAAAGAGCAATTTCCTGTCGCAGTCTGTTTGATCAAGTGCTAAACCCTTATGATCAATAGAGAGACAGATGTCAGCTCCAGATGGCCGTGTGGCAGTACCTGCGGCAGTGGACGGGCTGTGCCAGGACGACAGCATGGCACTGTGCAAGGGCAGTAGTGTCCTCCCTCCACACCAGCCGACAAACGCAATTAGATCCTTTAGCTGCTGACTGTTTATTTCAGACGCTCGAAGCGACGGCGGACGTAATTAGCTCACGCTTTGCGCAATTGTGGAATTACAGAAGGGTTGCAGGAGTTCGGGTTTCTCAGGAAGGATTGTAGGTGATGTCTTACTACGCCATTAGCATTATGAAATGCAGTTGCAAAAATAATAATTATTATTATTTAATTTGATTGGGTTCCTAAACAGATGATGATGATTATGATGATGATACATATTTCTGTTGTTTTAACTCTAATCAAAAAATGAAGACACACACATATATATATATATATATATTACCATCGTAAATTACAATTGAACTGTAAAATTAATATTTTTATTATTATTATTATTATTTGTTTAGGAACCCAACCAAATTGAATAATTTATTAATAATAATAATAATTATTACAGTTATTGTTATTTTATTGTTGTTTTAATTCAAATTACAAAAATGAAGCCAGAAATGTATTACTGTAAATTACACTTGTACAATTATATTATACAATTACACAAATTAATATTTGATCATTATAATGACAATCTTGTTTTACACTACAAGTTATACATTTATATCTTACATTATGTCTTACAAACCCTCAACCTTTAAACATTTTAAATCCTTGCGCTTTTATTTTGGCTGCCACGTTTCTCTTAAAACAAGCAGAGCATCTATACAGTTATTGAATCAAATCATGGCCTTTGGTTTGATAATTGCACTAACCTATATTGCGATTATCGGGCGGCCCCATTTATTTATATTTCATTTTACATTGGATATAATTAATTATTTGCTTTTCATCAACACACTAACGCCCTGCAGTTCCCTCATGAACCCCCAGGGGTTCGCAAACACCCATTTGGACACGCCTTATCCTCAAATGCCTCTTTTCCCAGAATGCACTTCCACTGTGAGACATCTTTGTCAGCTCTCCTCCTGCGATTTGTCCATGTCGCAGCGATCTGTCATCTTCCAAAATGGTTGACAGGTGCATCAATCTGGCTCAATCTCCTACGGAAAAAACGCCACGGCCAGACGGCCCGAGTCGAGGTTTCCAAAGAGGAGAAAGAGCCATTTTTCCAGGCCGTGCATTTGCATGAGGGCAAGCGTCCACGGGCCCATGTGGCACGGGGACGGAGCCATGTTGGAAGAGAGCGGTCCCGCATGGAGCAGGCTGGGAAGGGGACGCGGGCCACCGACCACAGCTGGGGGTCTGCTGCGCAGCTCAACACTACCGCTCCCTGCTGCCACAAAGGCGTGACGTCCCATTAACGCTGATGGTCAAGACGGGTGGCATGTGTGTGTCCCTCCCAGTGGGGGCCGCAGTAAACACATGTCGACTAGCCGCAACCAATACGCAGTAACCTGACGAAGTGAGCACTACTCTTGGTGAGAATGTTTGCTCAACACTCTCTTTTACTCTTGAGTATTTCAAATCTGTGTTCAAAATATTAACAAGATTTTTCATGATGAGTGAGCTAATGTATGCCACTTCCCATGAAAAGTAGATCAAATTCTATTATTTTTTTCATAATGATGCATGTACAAAAAAAATTTTTAATTTCAGGCCAAATGTATTTATTTTCCGCTGTGGGATGCTTGCTTTTCATCCATAAATGCTTTTGCACCATTCGTGTGATGTGTAAACAGAGTTTGGGCTTGACGTTAAACTGATGAGCGGATGTGTTTTAATGCTAATTCTCATCACAGCTGTTGCTGTAAACACAGTAAATTAAAGCTTTTGTCAGTGTGATTCTCAAATCTGCAAATGAAAAGTACTTCTAACGGGATTTGTCAAAATCAGCTTTTAATCATTAAATAAACATCACATTTTGACTATTATAAATCATTCAGTATTATAAACACATTTCTGTATTTGATCAGAGTTAGAAACCTAGTGTTTTGAGATTTAATTTGTAACATTTCTTTTGTTCTGTCATTGCAGATACTCAGGAATTACTGTACTCTGCCATAGTCTGTACTGTACTGCATTTCACACCACAACATAGCAGTGTACTGTACTGCACTACACAGTACTATACTCCATTACATTATTATAATGCATATAATTTATACTTTATATGCTAATATGGCTACTGTCATTTGATTTACTCTCTTCCACAAATGTGCATCCCATCTGCAAAGTCATGTCATCAGTCATGTATGCTTCTGAAAATACTGTAAAACAGTCACTACAAGACATGGTTGAAATGCTTACAAAAACCTGTCTTTTCAGGGAAACATGGAGGAAACAAGTAGCTGTGTAACTGAGACTGGTCTAGTGTGGTTTGGGGATGAGCAGAGAGAGCTCTGATAGGTCGGATCTGTATTACAGTTTGAGAACAGTGCCCCCTTATGGCCATACACAGTGATTGTTGACATTGAGACAGAACATATCAGTCTGATGGCTTATCAGTAACAAGACTCTTTTGAGACTTGCTGTATTTTTTTTTTTCTTATAATAACTAAGGTTCAAACTGTAGGTGCATTTATGTAGGCACATGTAGTTCAAAATTAGTGTTAGCAAAGCACAATATTTTATCGCTGTACTGAGTCTTAACCAGGCAAGGTTGTTTTTTTTAAGCCAGCATGAAATGCAACCCATTTTACTTCCATAATCTGATGTATTTCCAAGTGAAACACAAATGAAAGAATGTAGGGAGGGGATTGATTTTATCCATTGGGAATTGATTGAATTTTCATTGACATGAAATTATTGCATGTGATAAATAAATGACAGTCATCATGACCAGGAACATGCTTTAAGAAAGAAAAACTGTTGTTTTGAGTAGCATTTTTCCCTTTTAATAACTAATTAAAAGATTCTGGGCAATGATTTTATTGGCATTTAGCACTGGTATTCCTCTGCTGTCCAATCTGAACAACCTGCAACTCATTTTTGAGTAGAGACCCACCATTTAAGAACTGCTCTTTACTTATTTTTGTATTATTATTATTATTAACCTGTTGTTTAT
>NW_015536494.1:1064599-1075011 GCF_001515605.1 Sinocyclocheilus anshuiensis | reverse complement strand
TTTTCAGACCGATGAGCTTTGTAAAAATCGACGTGTTTCAAAAAGGCGGGGCATAGAGGAGAAACAATAATGTACAGTATGTGGAAAATAATGGGGTTTTTTTTACCTTAAACCGCATAAACACATTTCATTACACCAAATACACAAAATAATGTTCTTTTTTTAGCAACGTCATATGACCCCTTTAAACATCAAATACACCTTTATTGACACAAAATATAAAGGATGCATTTGCCTTCTTTTGTCCCAGATTCATTTTTGGCAGTGTCATTTCTGTGCTCCACACTGCTGTTACGGCCTCTGAGGCAGCCGTTTGTCTGGACAGATGGGAGAAACAAACACGGATATGTTTAACTATGCATTTTACAGCAAACTATTAAAGTCTTTCACTGTTTACACATGCAAACATTTGGGTAGCTGTCCACCGGCCAGTTCATTAGCCAACCCTTCTGTCGGCTTTTGCCACAAAAAGACAGAAAGAGAAAGCAAACGAGAGCTAGAAAGGCTTGTTTTGTGCTTTTGCAACGTGGTCGATCTTTTAAAGTGATCATTCAAAGTGCTCGTGCCCTGCTTTAGGCGCCTCTGAGGGCTTCAGTCTGTGGCTCATCCTGGTGCGTTTGATTAGAATGGCACAGACTTACACATGTAATTGCATAATGCTGCACCCGCCTGTAATTCCTTTATGTGAACATCTTTAAGTAAGTGTTTAAAAGCATCATTAGTCCGAAAAAGGGGGGAGTTTGGGATGTGAGGACGAGCCCGCACTAGTGGATTCTATAGCATGAGATTGTATGAAAAGAAGGTTTTTTTTAAGTTATCTGGACTGTGTACAGGATACCGGGTTTTGATTGTTTTAATGAAGCAGCTGGCTTATTGTGTGTCCTTAATTCCTCCATTGTTTTTGGAATATGTCATAGTTCTTTATTCTTTTATCAGGTGCGCTGCAGGAGGACAGAGACAATAGGCTCCAGTGCGACTGCATTGGCCACGGCACAAAGGCCTTCTGCTGCAGACAGCTCACAGGCGAAAGCAGCACTGCGCTGGCTACGCTTTTCAGCCAGGGTCCCGTGTCTCCTGTGAGAGTCACTCTCATTTTAGGGCCGCCCATCGACCTGTGTATTTCAGTGTGTGAACTTACAATAGCACAGACAGGAAGTCTCCATCTGAACTGTGGATGTTCCTTTAAGTTTGACTCTTTAACCCTGCAAGCACCTTGAGTTGAGGAGTAGAATCGGTTGGAAATGTTTCTACACTAATTTAATTTCAAAGAAGCTGGCCTGACCGTCCATACCTGCGAAGGGATTGAGCCAGCCTTTTGTTCATCACTGCATGAAGTTAGGCTTTGGTTGAGATAGAATATTGGCACATTACTCTTATTTGTTCTGCAGTATTTAGAAGACCATGCACTCAATGCTAATTTTCTGCTGCCAAAAATGTGCAGTATACAGAATACAGTCCATGTATCCCACAATGCAAAGCACACAAGTTGAACATTTCCAGTGTGATGGTCAAACTGGAGGTCACATCATGCATTTTTTTTTTTTTTTACTAGACTGGCAAAAGTTAAGAATGTTTTAACAAATTTGATTAAAAATGCAAACCTTTTATTCCCAAGATGATAACTGGCAGCTGTGTTTTTTAACTGCTAGGTTGCAAGTATGTTCTGATTTATTATAAATCAATTCTGTATTCCTCTATGCATTTTAAATGGGTCATGAGCTGCCTTTTTTATTATTTTGTACAGCTCTCTGAGGTCCACTTATAGTGTTATCAAGATTTTTACATAAAAAAAACATCATAATTTAGAAATAATAGGCAATTTTCAGTCCTGTTTTGACCCCCTCATCAGAACGCTCTGTTTGAATAGGAGTGGTGGATTGTAGACTCGGAAGTAAACGCCCACTGCTGTGATTGGCTAACAGTTGTGTATGTTTGACAGCCTACATCCTTCATAGATGGACGCTGCTGTGATTTAGGTTAAAAACGCATAAATATGCAGTACATATCAAACGATCTGTAATAACAGACAAAGCAATAGTGATCACATAATAAAAAACAGTTCCTCACGTGTGGTGCCACATTACTGTCAGATCCAATATATTCGGCACAGCATCGTCTTTTAGTTTCAATCTTTCTGAAAATCCTGCGCCGAATTGTGCCTTGTTTGTAAACGAATCCGCAATAAAAAAATGAAGTGAACAAAGGTCCGAGTTCTTACTGATGCGGTCTGGATCTTCAAATAAAGAAAAATAAAGTTCATCCACTCTTTCCTAATGTTGGGATCAGAAAGAAGGCAATGCAAAGACTGTGTTTTCCATAACTTGGCACTGCACAGCATCTTGTTTTCTTCAGAGCATCTTTATCGTTTGATTTCTGTGTAGACCTGCGTTTGACTCTCTCGTTATTTACACTACATGCGTGAATCGGATGGCGGAGCTAAACAGGCAGTGATGTAGACGCAGGTGTTGATGATCTTCTGCGGAGGCGGGGTTTAGCCACACTATTACACCATAAAGTGGCACATTCTACAACCTGTCGTTTTGGCAGATTGACTTCAATATGAGCAGTTTTTAGACTAAAAAGAAAGTTTTGAGTTCTGAAACTTACGGGATGTTTTTATAGTACAATGACCTCTTAAGATCAAGGGAATCAAAGGAATTTTGAGTTCTCAGTTCATGACCCCTTTAAAAAAAGTCATGACAATAATTTAGCATTTGCTGATATTTGTTGACATTATTAATAATTCTCAATTATTTAAGCATATTCTTATTTTGTATGAAACAATGTTTTTATTGTTAACTGAAAATAAAACAAGTAATTAATTGTTTTTTTTAATGAACGTAAAAAATCGTAAATGAAAATTATAGATGTTGCTTGGGCAACTAACTTAAATAAAATAAGTTGAAATTGGAGTACTAATTACTAAAAGTAAAACTGGAGTAAAAAATGACAGCTTAATAGAAATATAAAAAACTAATATAAATGAGAAAAGCACATAACAGAATTAACTTTAAAATGAAAACTTATTATACTTAGCCACTTAAGTATAATTTTTATCTTCCCTGTACACACGATCCGCTAGTGAGCGACGCCTCGTGGTACCATCACAGAGAGGCTCAAAATCACTTTCCAGAACATTCTCGTTCACCATTCCTGGCTGGTGGAACGATCTTCCCATCCCTATCCGGAATGCTGAATCCCTGACAATTTTCAAGCGACAGCTGAAAACTCATCTCTTTCGAAGCTACTTGACTTCATCATCATCATTATAAAAAAAATAAAAAATCTCTCTCTTTATTTATTCCTTCTCTTTCTAGCTTGTACTTATTTGAACAATGTCTAGAAACTTGGTATTACAAGCACTTCCTGTATCTGTTTGCCTCTTTAAGAAGAATCGCTTTATGTATCCCCAAATTGTAAGTCGCTTTGGATAAAAGCGTCTGCAAAATGACTAAATGTAAATGTAAATGTAAAACTTTAAATATAAAAAATAAAAGTTAATTCAAAATATTAATAAATACTGCAATATGATATAAATACTAAAATAACACTTGTATGATACTGTATGTGGTGTTGGATTGCCACTTGATGTCCAGTGTAGAATCTAGAACCTGAAGCAAAACGAGTAGAAAACCACTGCTGTAAACCATAACCATGCAACCGCAAAAACATCTACATTAGAGAAGGACATGACAGCAACACTAATATTGTTCAGATTTTTATTACACCTTATTTCTGTGCAGTCTCAAAGTTTGCCAGTGATCCGTTTTGACGCCACAACTCACGGGCCATCCCACATAGCAGCAGCGATTGTGGCGCCCTTCATGCATCACATTTCTGCCTTTTGTTCTAGTGTAAGTAATGAGTTCTTTGTGCAACTTCCAGCAGTACTCTTGAGCAGGCAGAGCTGACCTGCGCCCTCCTGCTGTTGCAGGTGACAGTTTTGATCTGCGCTGATGGCGATGGCAGTTTTTGTTATTTTAATTAGGAGATAAGGAACGAGAGGGCCTCTCCAGGCAGTGTGTGGTGTGTGACAGGATCCCACTGATGAAGAGGACCCGTCTGAAGAGTGTGTCTCCCCGCTGCAGATTCACACATTGATAAGCTGCTCTTTCAGGCAGCAGTCGCACATTTCCAACTCTCAGAAGCTTTCGCAGTCAGTGCCTATATTAGAAAGCCATTTTATTCTCTAACTTTCTTTTTATATATTTGATCTGATTGTATGTCTTTCACTTTTGGTCACCCCTTGAAAATAAGAGTATTACAGTGATTATTTTATGAGTTCATCCTAAGATTTCTCCTTAAATGTGTGCTAATTAGCATTTGCACAACTGCTTCTTTTTATTAGACAACTAGTTGTTCAGAAAAGTAGTTGAATCAGTCAAATGACTCACATTTGTAAATGACTCGCACTGTGCAGTATCATTCTTTCAGACCTTTTTCATGAATTACATTCCCTTTCTATTTCTCTCCTTACCTTCCCAACAGCTGCTCTGAAAGTGCAGCTCATCTTCCTCTCTGAAGCTCCGTCAGTGTGTTTGCACATCTCTAACAGAGAGCTTTAATTCATTGTCCAGCTTCCCTACTGAAACAATGTCCTAATTCTGCCATTTAGCATCTGCGTATCATAGTTTGTTGTTATCTCGGAAGCCAGATTTTTTTTGTAAATAGTCATATTTAAAACATTAATCTCTTGAATGGCAAATGAAGTGCGGCTGAAATCCTTCCGTGTGCAAAGATAAATGCAATCTGAGCTTAAACCCTTCCACTGGCTTTCATCTAAAAATGATCAAACCTCTACATATTTAAATCAGTCTTTACATGTGAAACTTTTTCATACATTTTAACCTTAAGTGTCTAAATGCAGCAGTGATAATGTGTGGTTTCTTCTGTCATACAGGTGGTCAGTTGTGGTGCACCACAACCAAGAACATGATGGAAGGCGACGAGCTGGTGGCATTCGCAGTGGACTTTGACTCTCGATTGCAGGTGGTCAATCACATGTCTCTCGGTGAGGGCATGTACCCAGCACGTCTTCTGGACACCATCCAGCTTCTGCCCCAGCAAGCTGCCATGGCCTCCATATTACCTACAGCTATAGTCAACAGTAAGCCCTGCTTCTGTTTACACACAAACTTAACAACTGTCCACAGGCATCATAAACATGCATGCAGCAAATCAAAACTAATAACTGTCAACATACTTTTACAATGAAGCCATACGGTTGAGTCTCGCCGTAAAACTTGACCACAATATTGCTGCATATGGGGTCTCACCTGTTCCCGTGGCTGCACCGTTGAGCTCTCCAACCAGTCATTTGAGCCAGTTCAGAACGTGTTACACACACACGTATTACAATGAAAACAGAGTATGCTGTTTAGTTATTCACAGATTAACCTCTGCTTGGGGGAATGTGATGTTCTGCCCCTCAGTTTAGGGGTACAGTAAACATATCTGGACTCTGACCAACCTTGTAATTGCAAAATTTGAGCCATTTGCCAGCCATTTGCCAAATGCTTTGTTTGTTGACTTTATCAAGGAAATCTAGAGTTCAGCTTGACACAGAGGATGCTGTTAGCAGATGGTGCAACGTTTTCATTTGCCCTTGAGGAAAGGGCACAAGCCTACTGGAATCATCTCTGTTGCCATGCAACATCACAGCAGAATTGTCATTTAAAACTCTTATTTGAACCGTGCATGTGAACTGATCATTCAGACGTCCCAAACACTCCTAATGCCTCTTCTGATATATCCCCTATAGGGAATGGATCTGTAAAAAATTGCACGATTCCTCTTAGCAATTCCATAGCCAAATTATGATCATTTCAATCATAAATAAATTTCATGAAGACATTTTTTATGTCTTTTTAGAGACAACATAAATTGCAAAAATGCATTCATGATGCAATTTAATTCAAAATACTACTGATAAAACTCAAAAGAAGTGTCAAATTAAACACTTCATCTGAGTTCAACTCAGCAAAACCGTTGGAGCAGTGTTTGTAGTTTGGCCTTTATGTGTTTGTCTCTGTGTTTCAGAGGACATCTTCCCCTGTAAAGCATGTGGGATATGGTACAGGAGTGAGAGGAACCTTCAGGCCCACCTGATGTATTACTGCAGTGGGCGGCAGAGGGACCCTGATAACGTCTCTGAAGAGACTGACAGCAATTCCCACCAAACTCCCAGTACCTGCCCTTTCCCACAATGCAACAAGAGCTTCAGCAACCCTCGTGCTCTGGAGATGCACTTGAGCTCACACAGTGGTGAGTAGGCTGGTATCATAAGTACAATGCATTTTGACAATTACAAAAAAAATGTTTAAAGAATTTTCTCACAATCATTGCACATTAAAGTATTTGATCAAAATAAATAAATACGTATACATATATAATAAATGCATATTAAAGATACATTTATAAAAAGAATTAATACAGTTTATTTCACTGTATGGCTGTTCAGTCTGCAACAGCCAAACGTCTGCCATTCTGTTAATATTAAAATAAACTGAAATTCTATATTTGCTTGTGAAGGAAACAAGAAATACATTTTAGCTAGTTACTGACAAGATGCGCGTTAAATATCACATGCGATTTATCGTGCCGCCCTAATTTTAGCAAATAATCACAGTTAGATCAAATAATCACAATCAGGCAGTAATATGTGTCTAGGAAATAGACATCCAAAATGCTACATGCAGACACAATGTAAAATTAGTGGAAATACAAGATTAACAAAAACAACTGTCTCTTTTCTTTCTCACAGGTTTTAAAATGGAGGAGTCTCTTCCCCCTGGCACCAGCTTGAAATGCACAATCTGTAACTTCACAGCAGATTCACTCCTTACATTCCAGCACCACATCCTTTCACACCTGTCACAGGCAGCTTTCAGATGCAATCACTGCCACATCAGTTTCCAGAACCATAGGGAACTGCTGCAGCATCAAGACTTACACGGACACACTGGGAAGATTCACAGGGAGAGCGACAGCGAGAACTCCCCAAGAGGAGGAGAGGAAATCTTACAGGCAGTACGAGCAGAACTGTCAGGCAGGAAGGATGTGGTTATGCAAAGTCCCAAGAGCACACCTAACAAGGCCAACAGTCCTGATGGAGAACTCGAAAGACCTGAGAAAAAAACTATCCTTGGACTGCAGAAGGGAGAAAGTCACCCAGGAAGCAAGGCTAGTTTCTCTTACACCAGAATCAAGTCAGAACCCTCTAGTCCACGGCTAGCTTCCTCACCGGTCCAGCACAACATGGGACCAACCTTCCCCATGGGTCCATTCTTGTCACAGTTTGCTTTCTCCCAGGACATTTCTGTGGTACCACAAGCATCTGAGATTCTAGCGAAAATGTCAGAGCTGGTGCATCGCAGGCTACGCCATGGAGGGAACAGCTACCCTCCTGTCATCTACAGTCCTCTCATGCCCAAAGGAGCGACCTGCTTTGAATGCAACATCACCTTCAATAATCTAGATAACTACTTAGTTCACAAGAAGCACTACTGCAACAGTCGCTGGCAGCACATGGCAAAGTCTCCGGATTTTTCCAGTGTTCCGGACAAGGTGTCCGATGCCATAAGTCCAAACAGTGGCCACACTTCGGTCGGTATGCTTCCTGGATGCCTTCCATCAGAGACCGACAGTCATCTCGTGACAACAACTTGTTTGAATTCGTCTGTTTTGGATATTATGAACGCTGGTGGGAAAGTGCCTGAAAAAGACCTTCCTGGGCAAGTAAAGAAGGTTACTACACCAACAGGAGTTGAGGAAAGGCTTGGCGGAAAACAGTCTGAGGTGAAGAGTCCCAGCACGTCTTTGGTGGACGGTGACAACGACCCAAACAAGACCATCTGTGAAGCATGCAACATCACCTTCAGCCGGCATGAAACGTACATGGTTCACAAGCAGTACTATTGTGCCACTCGCCATGACCCACCCATGAAACGCATGTCCATGAAGGTGCCCGCCATGCAGCGGACCATGAGAACACGCAAGCGGAGGAAGATGTACGAGATGTGTCTACCTGACCAAGAGCAGCGGCAGCCCATGGGGCCACAGCCGGGATTCTTGGGTATGCCCACTCTAGGAAATCCCTGTACATCCCAGGAAACGGTAGAAAATCTGGCTGACCGCTTCCATCCACGATGTGACATCTTTCCAAGCCTTGTCCCAAAACACTTAGATGCTTCCCTTACTGTCTCCAAGCCTATCCTTGCCCCCAAAGGTAACACTATTGCAGACCCACAGGAACTAGATGCTCCGATGGATCTCAGCAAAAAGTGCTCACCTCTTCCTGACAAGTCGTGCAACTCCCCCAAAAGACTCTTGGACTATCACGAATGTACTGTGTGCAAGATCAGTTTTAACAAAGTGGAGAATTACCTAGCCCATAAACAGAACTTTTGCCCTGTCACAGCTGCTCAGCATGGTGAGATCGGCAGTCTGGAGCAGCCAATGTTCCCGGGCGTGAAGAGCGAAGGCAATAATTCGGATGACATCTATGACAAGAGTTCTGTGAAATGTGAGAAAAACGGTGGCAACAAGCTGATGGTGCAGAACGGAGGCATGTTCCCACCACACCTTGGGCTGGCACCGGATCTGAAAGCTTTCGGTGATGCACCGCTCATGACTTCGAAAGATGAGAACAAGAGCATGTTTTTGCCTCACTGTCTCTATCCTGGAGCAATAAAGAAAGTGAAAGGTACAGAGCAAATATCACCATATTTCGGGATAAAAAGTGGCGACTACATGGCAGGAAGTCTTGTAATGCAGGGTGAGGTGGTCGAACAGGAGCAAAGCAGTAATGGTGCAGGTGAGAAGGGCACAGAACCACTTGCGGCTAATGGATGTCCCCATCCCGGCAAGGAGCCACTACCCCTACTGCCCAAAAACAGGGGCATGGTGATTGTCAACGGTGGTCATAAAGAGGATCGCCAGACACCAGCAACTCCCCAGCAAGAGAATCAGCCTCACAACACCTCATCACCAGAGGAACAAACATCTCCCACGTGGGGAGCCGAGAACCCTCCCGACCCAAACGAGAATGTATCGCCAACTTCTAAATCACCCATGGAGGAATCCGCACCTGCCGGAAAAGGCATAAATGGTTCGGCGCCACCAGCAGGCAGTGGGAAGTATTGCCGCCTCTGTGACATCCAGTTCAATAACTTGTCAAACTTTATCACTCACAAGAAGTTTTACTGCTCGTCACATGCCGCCGAGCACGTGAAATGAAATTCGCTCTTGTCCCCTCATCTTTTATTTGGTACACGGTTGTGTCTGAAATAGTGCATCATGCAGTTGTATATACTGCTTGTGGACAATCAAGAGACTTTCGTTATTTTGAAGACTTAATGCAAAATGATGGAAAAAAAATCCAAGTGTAATATTGGTGCCACTTTCACCTTTTATTTATTTTACAATCAGTATTAATAGGAGTAGTGCTCTTAATTTAAATTCAAAGAAAGTTTATATCAGAGTTGTTTGTAATGTTAATGTACAGTCATTCTTGTGTAGCAGACATATTGTTTACAATGTATGTTAGGTTCAAGGAGACAATAGGCACAGGATACAAAACTGAAATGCGTTTTAGACCCAACAATAGCTACTGGAGCACTTGTGTATTCTTATTTGCTGGTACAGTTTTTTGTATATGTCAAAATGTCACTTGCAGTATGATTCTCTTGACTTCAGCCTTAAAACATTTTAGAGGGATAACCAGGCACAACGCTGCAGCTCATGTTTTGGCATATACTGTACACATGGCTTTGCATATATATGTTGCTGTTTGTCTTTTCTTCGACTCAGAAGTGGATGTTTAAATGAGGATGGCAGCATTCTTGTATAGTACTTGTATTTCTGTTTGCTGATACACCTTGTTCTCCCTTTTTTTTTTTTGCTCTCAGCACAATACTTTGTAAGAAAAAAAACAAGGAAAAAAAGGCGGGTGGGAACATTACGGAAAACAGTATTATAAAGGGGGAAGAGCAGCTATTTCTTACTCCTGATAAAAAAATTTAATTGTACTGTATTGATGGGTGGGACGAGACAAGGGAATACTGTAAAAATTATCATTCCAATGTCATATGTAAGAAAAATATTTCTTAAAGATGTTGTTGCTATGCATGTATATGGATGGAATAAAATTCCAGATCTGTTGGAAATTTTTATTTTGATGTGGTGTCAATTAAACTTCAATCCTCAGGATAAACAGACCATGTTATTGTCTTCTTTCAGGATGTCTAATGGAAACATTTTCAGGTCTCATCAAAAGGGGAAATGTACAAGTGTGTGTGTATAGGGAGAGAGTTTTAGGTTTGTTTTACCAAAACAATTTTTTTTATTTTAAAAAATGCAACGTTGTTAAAAAAAAGTCCTCGTTTTTGAAGGAAAATATCATTTCCATTTTT
>NW_015536494.1:1050598-1064362 GCF_001515605.1 Sinocyclocheilus anshuiensis | reverse complement strand
TATATATGTATATATGGCAAAAACAGCAAAACACAAAATGTCCATGCCAAATACTGGCATTAGTAATACTTTTGTGCATAAGTTCAACAAGGAGTGGAGCTTGCACACACAATGGTAGATTTCTTACAAAAAAAATTCATTTAGAGATCAGTAAATAAAATTAGAAAAGAATTAGGTCAACTATTGTCTGTTATGACAGATTTTTTTGCACCTTTTTGGCCTCTAAATAAATTATTGTTCATAAGAAATCTAAAATATGACTGCCAAATATGACTTCTTGACAGGTTTCATTAAATTCAAATTCAATTTAATTGCATTAATAAAAAGGCATTTTGACCAGAAAAATGTACAGTTAAATTCAGTTAAATAATGTCTTCAGCAGATAAACAAAATGTACAATTCCTCAACAAACTACACAGATTTCTGTTTCCTTTGTAAGCAGAAATATGAAGCTGTTATTTGGCCTCTTGCATCACTGAAGAGAGTATGTGACAGCTGCAGGGAAGTAGCTGTTATTGATCTGTTGTTATTAGAGAGGCTGCATTTTCGGAAACATCTCACTGCCTCTGTTGGTTGGACTGCCTTTGTGAAACAAGCTTATGCAAATGTTTGATAAGCAAGTATGGATTTTTGTAGATCATGTGACGATCCGCCCCACGAATCTGAATGTGATTGGCATTGGGATAAGAGCGCTCCAAAAACTTCCTCTGAAGTTCAGCAACCACCTGACATAGAGAGATGACAGTTAATGAGACATTCAGCAAAGGATTTGCCTCTGATTAAAACTAACTAAAGTTCAGAAGTGAAGGCAGAAAGTGGGACTGTGAAAGACACTCACTTGGTTGAGATCTGAAGGAAGCTGATCATCAAAGGATTCCCCAGTGATCACATGCACAGATGTCTTGCTAGAGAGAGGCTTATATCTGGAGATCTCCTGAAAAAGTCAAGGACATTCAAACAGCAGCGTAAATGAAGGCAATTCACACTAGAGATTCTTCCCACTGGTCGCGCTGGTCACCTTTTTTTGAATTAATTAATTCCAATATTTACTATCTATCTATCTATCAGGCTTTCTGCGGTAATCTGTGTTACTGGTATTACCCGGTGTTTGGCCATACACCGAATACATTACTTGCCAGTGGCGGCTGGTGGAAACCAGACGCTGATTGGACTATATATCCAGAGGCAGAAGAGTCTAGAACAGTGACGGCAGTAGTTGAATGTGATAGAAAAAAATCCCTCCCTTTCACACTTTGGTTGTGCATCGCCCTATCGCCCGCCTAATGGAGAAACTGTCGTTTTGCTTTTTAAAATAAGTAAAAATTTAGTTCAGTTGGACAACAGATGCTACAGTTGTAAACTGAAAGCGTGTGCTCTGCTCCATACAGCGCGCCCTGCAGAGCCGCAGCAGTGAAGCAGGAGTCGGATTTCACTCATCACCTGGGGCCGGTTGCATAAACTGCTTAGACAAAGTTAATCATCTAATTTCTTTTCTTCAAGGCTGGTCATAACCTTTAGATTGATCTAATGTGAATCCAAAAAGTAAGACTGATTACCCCCTGGCTAACTGCTGGTTGGTCAAACTAAGTTTGTAAGTCACAGTCTTAACATAGTTTTTATCTTTATGCTACTGGCCCCTGAAGAGAGTGAGAGAGGCACTTCAGTGCGAGTGGCAAAAATGACAAGGAAACGATGGCGGATGGAGGATTTGGTTTTCAAGCAAAATGTAAAAGTAAATTAAAAGACCGCTTCTTAGACCAGAGAAGGTGAACATGTTGGTTTTTGTCAATAAATGTTATATGTGCTAGTTTATCATTGTACTGTTTTATTGATGTTGTGCATTTCATTAAGAATAATAAAGAATCCATCTATCAAGCATTCGTTTTAGTCTTAAAAAGTGAAAGGTGCATAGATGTAAGAGCAACAGACAATTATATTTTCTTGTAAAACGTGACACCAAGATTGTGAAATCGAAAGTGAAAGCATCCAAGTAGTGCCTTTTCTTTCTCCTTTGCTCACTCGGTTCCTCCCTGTCCGCACCTGTGCTCTCGTCATCTCGACTTAATTCCTACATTTCCTTAAGTCATAATTTGCACGTTTCATCATCAGTGCACCATGCATGTGTACGTGGACAATAATGCAAGTACAGCTGCGCAGACACCGACTGAGTGCGTGACGACGCTCTCGCACAAATGCGACCGTCAAAATTGAACTCGTACATTCTCAAAACATGGTCGTACTCTAGAGCTCTATAATATTTTTTATACTTTCAAAAATCCTTAAATGATAATTGAAAATCAGTTCTGCATATTGGTTATCAGAAATGTAAACACAATTTATAATAATAATATTATTAATAATAATAAATTGTTATTGTTGCGGTCCAATTTTTATTTTTATATTTCCTGTTTTGATTTTAATTTTCGTTAGTTTTACATCTATATTTTTGTCAATTTTTATTAGTTTTTTGGTTCTTATATATTTAATTTTAATTTTATTTTTTAATACATTTTAGTACATCAATATTAACTAAACGAAAATGAGAAATGCTGCCTTGGCAACTAGTTGAAATAAAACAAGTTTTCGATTTTATTTTATTTTAAAAGTTTATTTCATTTCAAGTAATACATTTAATTAATAGTAATAGATTTAACTAACTATAATAACCCTGTGCAATGCCTTTGCAATGCATATTATATAGAGTGGTTTTAAAAACACTTAAATCACACATAAAAAATATTCAGTTCTTATTGCATTACATTACAAACTAAAAATTACTGCAATAAATTTTAATTCACGCAGGTGTCCTATCAGAGTAATTACAGGTGTAAATCATCACAATAACTATATATGAACATATATTTCACTAATGAAAGTGTCCAATCCTAATTTTGAACAGTATATATTTTTTTTTTAACAAATTTATGTTTTTTGGTGCCACTAAGTACAGACATTTATCAAACTATTCACAGTTTTACATCTATATTTTTGTCAATTTTTATTAGTTTTTTGGTTCTTATATATTTAATTTTAATTTTATTTTTTAATACATTTTAGTACATCAATATTAACTAAACGAAAATGAGAAATGCTGCCTTGGCAACTAGTTGAAATAAAACAAGTTTTCGATTTTATTTTATTTTAAAAGTTTATTTCATTTCAAGTAATACATTTAATTAATAGTAATAGATTTAACTAACTATAATAACCCTGTGCAATGCCTTTGCAATGCATATTATATAGAGTGGTTTTAAAAACACTTAAATCACACATAAAAAATATTCAGTTCTTATTGCATTACATTACAAACTAAAAATTACTGCAATAAATTTTAATTCACGCAGGTGTCCTATCAGAGTAATTACAGGTGTAAATCATCACAATAACTATATATGAACATATATTTCACTAATAAAAGTGTCCAATCCTAATTTTGAACAGTATTTTTTTTTTTTTAACAAATTTATGTTTTTTGGTGCCACTAAGTACAGACATTTATCAAACTATTCATTGAAGGTAAAGTCTTACCTCACTAGAGATGCGTTCTCGTTGAGAAAGAAATGCTAGTCTACTGCAGCGCTCTGATGGGCAGGGTTACACAGCAGATATTTCTGACATGAGAATCAAAATAAGCATTGATTTCTATATTGATTTCTTCTTCACTTAATAGCTGAGACAAATGTATTTAGATAGACATATATTACTGTACTGTATATGCCACGACAGCGGTCAAGAGACGTGAGTTGTTCCAATGTTTCATTTTCACTCTTTGGTCATTGTAATATACACTCGGTGACCTCAGACAGACACACTTGAAAGTGTCAAGTCAACACTTGAGTCAACAGCACGAGGGGAGCAGATCCTCTCATGAAGAACAATCCGTCATTCTGAGAGACAGCGCGGTCAAATTAAATGTCAACAGGCATTTCAAGAGCCGCGATTCCTCTCAGTTAAACATGAAAGCACTATGTAGCCGCTAATTGCTATTTGATTGTCTGTGTTCTTATGCAAAGAAGTCCTATGTGAATGCACTGCCAGCACCTTTTCCTTTATTTCTTTAAATCATGTGATTTTTAGTTTGAACATGCATTGACCAGTCACTAAGAGCAATAGCAACAGACTTAATATCAGGCCTGAAATACTTGATATGCATGATGTGATGTTGACATGGTCTGCAGCATGACATACTATACTGCATTTTGCAATTTTTAGAATTATGCATGCAACTAAATTAGTTAAGAGATAGAATATTTGTGCTTTTAATAAAATGTGTCACTCCATAGCTTCATTGAAATTAATTTAGTGAAAGCAAAAAGGTGTTTAAAATAGTGGGAAAATTTTAAAGACCATTCTATATATTGTAAATAAAACAAAAGTCCACAAAGTCAGTATAGGTTATACACTACCATTCAAGAGCTTTGCATCACAGGAATAAAATACATTTGAAAATATATTAAAATACAAAAAAGCTATTTTACTGTTGTTACTGTATTTTTGATCAAATAAATTTAGTCTTGATGAGCATAAGAGACTTCTTTTGATGCCAACCTTTTGAACAGTAATCATGTTTGCATTGCAGTTTCCAAATGTAGCACATATACAGAGTTCTGGCATGAAACTCTAGATGGCGCAGTCCGATAGGTCTAGCTCAATCTGTCCTGGTGACATTATTGTCACATGGCAGCTGATTGGTTCTCTCCTGTATCGGTAGCCAATGAGCTTACTGCTCAATATTCAAATACCTGGCTTTTGTTTGCTGTAGAAGTATTGCAGTGCACTTCAGAAACCCTCCACCTTCCCCAGCTCCACCTGTATAGATCTGCTACGGGGTGATTCCTGTATGCTATATGGGGTTATTCATATGTGTTATGTGCAGCAGCAGTATTTCTTACATGCTCACAGCAGCATGTATTGGCAGTAGCAAGTCTTGGTACTTGCTCTGCCACAGCAGCAGCAGCGTAGCAGATCTATTCCACCAAGGCCAAATACATTAACATTGTCATGTACATTACCATGCCAATCCCTCCGAGAGTCGTCATGACAGAAATATAGTTCACTGAACATGCATCTGTGGTTGCAACTATAACCTGAGGTTCATTTATACGTTTATAATAACTGTAGACTAAAACAGTTGCATGCCATGGATGCATTTTGCTTCAAGCAGCCTACTGCATTTACACCAACAACACAAGCAAAGTTGTTTTTGACTCTAGCAAACACCCAGATATTTTAAAGCTCGTTAATTTTGTGTTGTTTTGTTGAAATCTAACATTACAAAGAAACATATTGCTTTCGTTTTATGCTTCTACTCTTTCCCAGACAAATGAGACAGAGGTCTTAAAAACACTGTGTCTGTTTTTATGCAGATAGAGAGGAAGGATGGGCATGTATGAAAAACACACCTAGTCATCACCACCTTCCTGTTGTGCATTAATTATTTCAACCTCCTTATAAAGGCGAAACATTCCTCTAAATCACCTCTTCCATTCCTCAGGTCAACCTTCGATTCATGTCGCAAATGGGAATCTGTAGCTTTTTGAGGGGAAGAGGGGCCATTCAAAATTCTAATAAATGTTTTGCATATTCGTGGCCGCATGTTAACGTGCATGAAATTGGGTGGAACTGGAGCGAAGAGAGCGGCCTCGTACCTTGACGCGGCTGTTTTGCATCGTGACCTGAGAAACCCTGTCTGAAGGCATTTCAAAAAGCCTCTGCGTCAGTCTCTGTCTGCAGCCTCTCACATTCACACAATCCGGGAAAGTTGTTCATCTTAGACAACTGATCATTAAACTGCTTCTCTCGTTCTCCAGAAACCCTGCCCTGCATGTCAACCGGCTCATAGAGACAACTGTAATTTATGCCACAGCACCACCAAGTGGCCATGTTGTAAGACCAGCGTTTCCCAACCTTTTTTGTCTTACAATACGATCACAAAACAAAATAAAATAAAATAGTAAAATGGTGGTGTGAACGTGAAAGACAATGTAATTTTTACTGATATCAATGAGAAGATGACTAAAGAAATCTGGAGTCCAAGTGTCTGCAAATGTCATTCACACAAATTGACAACTTACATTGCTTTGTTTTGTTTGAAAAATAATTGAATGCAATAAAATGGCAAAGATGAAATGTGCACTTAAATGTTGTTAAGCAGGTATCCTGATCGCCATCCTTCAAAAAACAAATAAAAACTTCACATTCATCACAACTGTTTAATTATTTTAATCATTTGACAGCTAATATGCATTTTTTTATTTTAAGTTGTAATTTCTTTTTATAGTTATAACAAGTAAACCAAAATGTAGTTATTTCAGAAATTATTTTAATCTTTTGACAGCTATTTTTAAAGTTGTAATTTCTTTTTATAGGTTTACACGTAAATCCAAAATTAGAGAAAAGACCAATTTTTTTTTTTTATTTAAAATGTTTATAGGGTTAACAGGTAAAAAAAATTAATAAAAAGGTACTTTTTCAGAACTTTGAAGGGGGGAAATCATGAAATTAATCTCAAATAATTATTTTAATCTATTGGCCTTTGTATTTTTTATTGTCATTTCTTTTTATAATTTTAATAAATAAAACCAAATTATTTTAGAACTTCAAAGAAAATCACGAAATTAATTACAATTAATTATCTTAATCTTTCAACAGGTAATATATATATATATATAAATGTTTTTTTTGTTTGTTTTTTTTAAGTTTTCATTTCTTGTTATATGTTAAATGAGTAAAATTAAATGTAGTTATTTCAGAGTTTCAAATAAGATAATCATGAAATTAACCATAATGGTCACACTTTATTTTAAAGTCCATTTCTCACTATTTACTAGCTATTAACTACGACTTTTGCCTCAAACTCCTAATTACTGCTTATTAATAGTTAATAAGGTAGTTGTTAAGTTTAGATATTGGGTAGGATTAGGGGTGTAGAATATGGTCAAGCAGAATATGTGCTTTATAAGTACTAAAAAACAGCAATATGCATGCATATAAGCAAGTGAGACTTGGTCCCTTTACTGAAGTCTTACCACCATAATTAATCTATGGACAGCTAGTATGTTTTTGTTTTTTTTAAGTTTTACCATTTTATCAAGTTTTAATTAATCTCGTTTTATAGGTTTAACAAACAAACTTGAAATTTGCTCAATACTTTTTTAGTATGTGTACCCCTTGTTGGATTTTACTGTTTAAAAAAAACTAGAAGCAGTGACACCATAACCTTGAGTTGTATATGTACACACTGATCTGCTTACAAGACACGATTAGCCATCAAACAGTGAAAAATGAAAGAGAAAATCTGCTAAGCAGGAAATTTAATGACCACAATAGCAGTTAACTATCAGGGTTGATGACTGAAAGGATGCAGGTTTAATCCATGAACTATGAGCAGGCTCAGATGGAGTTGGCTGACTGGGCTGACCTGTCGCTGCAGGAGTTCCTCTGAGACGTCGCCTCCCTGAATGACTGGCTTCAACACACCCAGAATAATGAGCAGACGACTCAAACCTGCAGCTGCAGAGAACTGCATCATCTGCAGGGACGGGACGAGGTGAGAGTACCTGTAAAAATATACAAACATAAGATTTCAAAGGGGTCATAACATGAAAAATCTGATTTTCCTGTGAATTGCAGTTCATATATCCCATTCCAAAAAGACCATTTATTCAAACCGGTTCGAAGGGTCACAATGAGGAGATGTTGAAGGCCAGAACACTGGACCCAGAGACACAGCGGTACAGTGTGCTGTATGAATCAGTGACAGGCGTCTGCTGTGATGAACTGCATTAATTGAGCGGTCATTACCCACGCATGAAGGACTAAATGACTCCTCACTGCGCTGTCTAATGCGTCACAATGACAGCTCATTTATGAAGAATGAATCAATGACACAGAAACACTGATCAACACTCTTGTGAAGAATATTTAGACACGTTTAGAACACTTCACACATGATAAAACACTTCTGCTGATACTCTGGAGCTTGCTGGATGGTTGCTAGGGAGTTGCTAGGGTATTATGGGCTTGCTGACTGCTCCAAGTCAAAATCTGTCTATTTTTTTGTATGTTTTTTATCATCCAGCAGGCATAAATCTAGTTAGTCTGATCGCTTAGAAAAATAATAGAATGACTCTCCTCAAAACCCAAGTGATTTGACAGACAAATTACAAAATACTATAAAAAATTAAATGTGTGAACTCTTAAAAGCAAGTTCTTTTTTTTTTATGCACATGTGGTTTCATCAGATATCATCTCATTTGAACAATGAGCAAAGAACACAGCGAGCATCATGTTTCCGATTCGCAAAAAAAGTACTCTTATGAACCGTTTTTTTTTTTTCCAATGAGCCTTGAATTTTTACTTTTATTAAAACACTTCAAATAAGAAACAGGAATTATCATGGTTAAACACACACACACAAATCCAAGCAGCATATTAAATTACAAAACAAAATTTCATAAAACAAAAACACAAAAAATTACAAATAATACATACCATATATAAAGTCAAATTATACATAAATTAAACTTGTGGTTTAATCAGTATATATTGCAAATAATTCCGTTTTAAGGCATTTAAGGTTTTTCAGCTGCTTTAAAAATGGAAATAAAATGTTAATTTTTAACACCATTTTTAAAAGCCATATAACTTGCCTGTATTCAAAATAATATTACACAAAAATTCAACCTACTTGCTCCCGAGTTAGCAGTTTGAATCAGACTCACTCAGTGAATCATTCAGAACCATTACTGACATCCAGACTGAACCACAAGTCATTTATCGGTTACATCCAACTTATATCACACTGTTTTCTTACTGTTTGGTCATATTAAATTACAACTCAAATTAATTTGACTCCTAAATGTTTCTTTAGGAAACACTGCATTATGAGTTGTGTGCTTTCAATACTTACATTCAAGGTTTGTTTAAATAGTTGGCTAATAGTTATGCACCACTTTTGACCAATAACCACGAAAAATGGTCCAAAACCACTGATTGGCTGCGTAGGAATATTCTGAAATACCCTAGAAAAAAATACACATCCAAATGTTCTGACCTTCCATCAAAAGTTTAGCATTGAAAGTTTAAGACTGAGAGTTTGTGCTCATCTTTTTAAATATTCTTTTCCATGTCATTTTACCACTTTTTCATCAAACCGCTCTTCTCTGACACCTTTTCATCTGTCAGCATTTCCCCCAAAACATGGCCCGTATCGAGCCTGACAATTTGACTCGGAGTCAAATCAGTCCGTTCGCTCTTACATTTTATTTCCACCTGTCCTATTCTCTCCATTTCGTCATTCTATCAATTCCTCCGGTGCTAATTCTGCCCGGCAGGTCTGGATTATGCGCAGGAAGGCATGCGTTTCAAAGGGAACTTTAGCGAGGGTAAAGACAGTCCAGATAGGAGGATGAATTAAACAGATAACAGCAGGCAGATGGAGTGAGGAAGTCGTGTCAAGCAAAACGCCTCACCAATGTTGGTCATTTTCCCTTCCGTTCTCTCTCTCTCTCTACTTCCCCCCTCCTTAAGCATGACAGAAAACTATCTAAATGAATAAAAAAGTGATGAAATGACTTTGGTGCCGTAGACTTTCTGCTCTTTGACTTCCCATCTGGATTAGTGCAGGCTGAATGGAGTCTGTTTCTTTTGAAAGAACTAACACATGAGTCTGTCTGAATGTTTCTCTCTCTTTGACACACACACACATTCTGTGCTTGATAAGAGTCCATCTGAATTTGCATGGTAAATTATGTCCTGTACGACCACTAGAGCTGCCCAGATGGACTGCTCAACAAAAAGACGAGAGAAGCTTATGACAAACAAATCATTCAGCTGACTATTTGCCATGATTCAAATGGATATGACTGCCGGCCTAATACAAACTTTTTATTGCTGTATTATCTTGTTCATATATTACATTTTGATTTGTCTGAAATGGGCATTTTTACATAGCAAAAGCAGTGCAATTCAACTGAACAAAACACAGTGAATACCTATAAATGTTAAAGATGAAATGTGCAATTCTGTGCCACTGCCATAACCAAATAAATTTGCAAAAACAATCCAACATTGGTTGATCAAACAGATATGGAAAACACACCATTCTTAAATGTTTAGGTGGTTAAAGGATTATGCAATGCAATGACAATATTTGTAATAAACTGAATTTTTGAATTGTTTTTAAAACCAGCCTAACCTTGTCTGCTGGTCTGGTTTTAGAACGATTTGGAGAACTTTCCAGTCTGCCAGAGACCACCTTAAACCAGCATAAAGACCAGAAAACAAACTTAGGTTTATTACATTTTTTTTTTTTTCAGCAGGATTTATTGTACTTATTTTGTGATTTTTATAATAACTCAATGTATTAGAAGTGTCTGGAGTCATTATGGAAAGATGAAGGAAAAAAAACAAAAATAATAAAGTTGTCCCAGGTCGCATGAATTTATGACTTTGACTACAGTAAACAACAAATTTGATTCTTCCTTATCTCGTGACTCACATGACTCACAAGTATGAGAATGGAACTGTTTTTAATGTAAAGTAAGTATCTAGGCTAGAGTTGAGAAGCTCAATTCATTTCCGGGAAGTTCAAACTGTCTATTTCAATAAATCGACTTGACTAGGCTACTTGTTGGCTTTATCACTCAAAAATGCTCACAAAAGTCCTCATCAGACAGTTTTCTTGTATTAAAATATTCAAAAATGGCATATGTAAAATTAGTTTAAAAAAATTATTAAAACAAATTAAAAGCAATAAACATTAAAAGCATTAGAATTATATTAAAATAGATTTTTACTATTAGTTCCTGCATTAAACATTTTGAATCTCCTTGACAAAAATGGCCGTTTGGTTGAAATAATGCTTACTTTTAAGCTATTTCAGAAAATTGCACAAAGCAACTGGATAACAACTATAGTTGAGACTTAATGCCAACTGTGTATAAAGCCACTAAATATACACTGCTGTTCAAAAGTTTTTTAAAAGATTCAAAAGATTTTTAATGTGTTTTAAAGAAGTCTCTTCTGCTCATCAAGGCTGCATTTATTTGACCAAAAATACATTAAAAAAAAAAACAGTAATATTGTAAAATATTATTACCATCTATTATCAATGTTGGAAACAGTTGTGGCAGCAGACTGAAGAAGCTGTGTGTCGGGTGGGTGGGATCACCTTTAAACCATTACTGTTTTGTTCTGTATTTCTGATCAAATAAATGCAGTCATGATGAGCAGAAGAGACTTCTTTAAGAAAAAACAAAAAAACATTACAAATATTACTGATCCCAAACGTTTGAACAGCAGTCAGTGTACAGTAGAGAAGCTCTGAGGTCGAGAGGTCTTTCTGAAAGTGGCCAGTAGGGGGCGGTCACGTCTCACTGTGAGTGAACACTAACGGCTGTAAACACAGCAAGGCTAATGTGGCCTTCCTTCATTACTGATGACTGACAGTACTTGCTCCAGCACTAGAAGCTCTAATTACTGATAATTGTCATTACTGGAGCCAGACCAATGTAATTCCAGAGGGATTTCTCACTTTACTGCAGAAGAAATGAAAGAAAAGCTACACAAATGTTACAGGCAAGGCCAGCAATTTTCCCAGTATGATTTTCAATCAGTACACATATATGTATGAAGTCACACTTCAGAGAAACTGACTGACTGCTTGATTGATTTGTCCCATTGATTCTTGTATTTCAGAGGTGTCTGTGAGAGGAAGATCATGTGATGAAGGCATCCTGCACCTCAGTCCTGCAGGGTCTCGAACCGCTTTAGCCCCTCTAAAGGTTAAATCTCTGGAGGTCAGCAATTGCCGTGCTGTGTTAGTTGCTAGTATGCATTCCACTAGATTCCAACACTACCAGGGAGATGTCACAAGACATCAACTGCTAATTTGCATAAACTACTCAACTCTGTCACATTAGTCAATATTCACTTAATGTTTCCTCTGGGTGCCTCAAATGGCCTAGTTATAAACAAATGGTCACTTAAATTAATTCACTGGCATTAAACACAATAAGAACAGTATTTTTTTTTTCTGGCAGGTAACTCCAAGTACGAGCTTTGAATCTTAAAACATCCACATATATCCATTTTCCACCAAAATGCTTAGTCTTGTTTACAAGTCTAAGAACA
This sequence comes from Sinocyclocheilus anshuiensis, assembly GCF_001515605.1. Lineage (NCBI taxonomy): Eukaryota > Metazoa > Chordata > Actinopteri > Cypriniformes > Cyprinidae > Sinocyclocheilus > Sinocyclocheilus anshuiensis. Next base: position 1,052,227 of record NW_015536494.1, on the reverse strand, counting down.
TATTCTAATATTCTGAGTAATTTAATTCAGTGTCTTTATGCCACCAAAAGATGCTGCTGATGCAACCATCAGTCTAGTTGTGCAGTTAGTAGAGACATGTCCCAACAGACTAAAGGCTGTAATTAAAGCAAAAGGTGGTTCAGCAAAATACCGACACAAGGAGGTGATCCTTTTTCCAACTTAGTGATTCTGTTTTTTAATGTGTTTTAAAGAAGTCTCTTCTGCTCATCAAGGCTGCATTTATTTGACCAAAAATACATTAAAAAAAAAAACAGTAATATTGTAAAATATTATTACCATCTATTATCAATGTTGGAAACAGTTGTGCAGCTTAATATGTTTTTGGAAACTGTGATACTTTTTTCAGGATTATTTGATTAATAATGTTAAAAAGAACAGCATTTATTTAAAATAGAAATATTTTGTAACAATATAAGTCTTTATTATCACTTTTTATCAATTGAACACATCTTTGCTGAATAAAAGCATTAATTTCTTTTAAAAAAAAAATACTAACTGAATAGTGTATATTGTTACAAAAGATTTCTATTTTGAATAAATTCTGTTTTTTGTTTTTTTTTACTTTTTATTCATCAAAGAATCCTAAAAAAAGCAATCAGTACACATATATGTATGAAGTCACACTTCAGAGAAACTGACTGACTGCTTGATTGATTTGTCCCATTGATTCTTGTATTTCAGAGGTGTCTGTGAGAGGAAGATCATGTGATGAAGGCATCCTGCACCTCAGTCCTGCAGGGTCTCGAACCGCTTTAGCCCCTCTAAAGGTTAAATCTCTGGAGGTCAGCAATTGCCGTGCTGTGTTAGTTGCTAGTATGCATTCCACTAGATTCCAACACTACCAGGGAGATGTCACAAGACATCAACTGCTAATTTGCATAAACTACTCAACTCTGTCACATTAGTCAATATTCACTTAATGTTTCCTCTGGGTGCCTCAAATGGCCTAGTTATAAACAAATGGTCACTTAAATTAATTCACTGGCATTAAACACAATAAGAACAGTATTTTTTTTTTCTGGCAGGTAACTCCAAGTACGAGCTTTGAATCTTAAAACATCCACATATATCCATTTTCCACCAAAATGCTTAGTCTTGTTTACAAGTCTAAGAACATATTCTAATATTCTGAGTAATTTAATTCAGTGTCTTTATGCCACCAAAAGATGCTGCTGATGCAACCATCAGTCTAGTTGTGCAGTTAGTAGAGACATGTCCCAACAGACTAAAGGCTGTAATTAAAGCAAAAGGTGGTTCAGCAAAATACCGACACAAGGAGGTGATCCTTTTTCCAACTTAGTGATTCTGTTTTTTATTTTTTTCTGACATGTTTGTGTTACATCTTTCACTTGGATGTTATAAGTTGCACTGAGTAAATACAGCTGGATAAAACAAAAACGGTGTCTGTGTTAATTTCAGGCTGCAAAGCAACAAAAGGGGTGTGATTCTTTTCTATACCTACTGTATATGTATATATATATATATATAATATATATATATATATAGAGAGAGAGAGAGAGAGTGTGAGAGAGAGAGTGTGAGAGAGAGAGAGAGACAGACAGACAGACAGACAGATAGATAGATAGATAGATAGATAGGTAGATAGAT
>NW_015536494.1:1038220-1050363 GCF_001515605.1 Sinocyclocheilus anshuiensis | reverse complement strand
TGAAGGATCATGTGACACTGAAGACTGGAGTAATGATGCTGAAAATTCAGCTTTGCATCACAGGAATAAAGTATATTTTAAAGTGTATTAAAATAGAAAACCATTATTTTAAATTGCAATAATATTTCACAATATTAGTCAAAAAAAGTCAAAGTCTGCTTTATTGTCAATTCTTCCACATGTACAGATAGATAGATAGATAGATAGATAGATAGATAGATAGATAGATAGATAGAAATTCATTGAATAAAAATTCAATATTCAGATTTTTTGTTTCATTAGTCATATTAAATAGATTCCTGATTTTTATGAGCTTCATTGTGCCATTTGATAGATGAGATGCACAGACAGAAGACTTTATCTTGGGGAAATCCCTCTTAAGAGAGACTTTGAAATTTGACAATTCTGACATGTTTACATGTAACTGCCAGCATGGGGTTTTCTGACAGCTGCTTCTGTTCCTTCAAAAGCAAAAACAGTCTGTACTGTGTAAACCTCACAGGAACTGCTTTCAGCTGGTTTTGTCACCACAGCAACAACAACAAAAAAACACTAAAAACGGCCAAAAAAGACCATCTGTTCGCAGGCAACCGTATCTGAGATGACTAGAAAACTCAGCTAAAACCAGTGATTTGGAATGGTAGCTGGTTTGTTTGTTGCTGGTTCAAGATGGTAGCCCAGATAGCTGATCACTTAAACTGTTGCAAAACCCATTTTTACAGTAGCCCCTCACTGCAGAACACAAGATCCAGGGGGCGTGGTTGGATCCACATCTAGGGGGTGGAGATTGGTAGGTTTAGGGGTGGAGATGGGTGGGTTTAGGGATCAGGGGTTGGAGACGGTAGGTTTAGGTATATGTAAGGTGTGAGGAGTTGGATCTGGATCTTGTGTTCTGCAGTGAGGACCATCTCCTGATTTAAGTTGGATTTTCCAGGATGGGTAGATTCAACTTGACAAGTCACCTTTGAAGTGCCAGATGATTTTCATGATTTGACAACTTCTGAATCCCTGACCGCTCATCAGAGTTCAGACCGGATGACAGCCGGGACACTCTGCTGCTCCATTTTGTTCTCTAGCGATTGGGAGTGACTCATTTTGTCAGATATAGCGGAACTCATTTCAGAGTGAGGCAGCGTTAATGAGACGCTCTTTTGATGTGGAAATCCTGCTGGCACGGGGAAGACGCTGATACCGTCTCCGCTGTCATCCTCAGGTGCGGCGGCTCTCCTATTGGACACCGGCAGTTTATCTCTTAGTCGCCACACAAGGCTTCTTAAAAGGAAGGAGACCGCAATTACGCAGACTTGTGACCCGATTAAATCCATTCAAAAGAACACAGATCCACTCCAGTCAGCAAAACAAAGAGTGTTTTTGGTTTGAGTTTACGCCTCATGTCATGGCCTCTCATCGCTCATAGAATTAACACCTGCTTTTGACACATCTTGGAGACGCTTTGTAACATAAAACGAATCGGTAAGAAGGAAATGGAGCTAGAAAGTTGTGTTAGTCAAAAAATCCTGAAGCAATATGTGCAGGTTTGGTATGGGAATTTAAATCATAATGTGTAACCAATCCTAAAGGATCCTAATGGAAGCAAATAATAAGAATTTAATAAAATAATAATGAAAATAAAATACATATCTAATGTCTATAAAGTATATCTAATACTGTATAATATATTTAATCAACTACTCTTGCTTTAGGAGAGTTAAAGGAAATAAAATAAAATAAAATAAAAATATTAGATGAACAATTTAAACTTAAAAAAAAATTAAACAAAAATTAGAAATGTTGCCTTAGCAAGGAACTAAACTAAAGTACTAAAATTAGCAAAACTAAAACTGAAATTAAAAAACTAAAAGCGATATAGAGATATTAAAAAAAAAACGAATAAAAATGACAAAAGCACATAACAAAATGACTAAAATAAAAAAAAAATGAAAATATTAAATTCAAAATGAATTCAAAATGTAATAACAACTATAACTAATACAAAATAATAATAAATAAATAATAGGATCAATATTACATCATATTTATTTTAAACACATACTTTTATGCCAGTAACTGCAGATGATAAAAATAGATTAAAGAAAATTCCAATAATTATTTCAGCCTGTTCTAAAGTTCTAAAATAAAAATCTAATACAATATTTCCCCAAAGACTTCATTTTATATTTCACGGCTATCACAAAATTGCAAGCAGAAGTGTTTAATACATCCTCAATTTAAACCAGCAGCTCTTATGATTTAAGTAAGATCAGTAATAAAACTCATGTGCTACGCATATTAACTTAACCCTGAGTTAATATCCACAACATTTATTTCAGTGTGTCCTAAGTAATTGGATTGCATGTACACCGTCTTGCACTCAATGGAACGAGCATCTATTAATCAAAGCTTAATTGCGCACATTTCCCAGATAAATGGCGCCGCTTCACGTCCAGTCATGTACAAATGAGTCAATCCGGGCATATTCATTTCTTATCTAGCAGAACTCATTTGAGTCGCATAATGGCGATAAATAATAGAGGTAGAAGTTTATGAAATGGGATATTCTCCGTGAAGGAAGGAAGGGCTTTTAAAGCAGTGCAGACGGGATCTCTGAGGAATTGCTATCATGTCACTTCTAAATGACTCCAATAGCAGGTAGAACAAGGCCAGGAAATGCGATTCTATTTCTTACTGACTTCCACTGAAACTGAATAGCTTCAGCATGCTTAACTATGGACATAAACTGCACCTAGCTGTAAATACCCATGTAACTGGAGCTTTACATGGCTGTTTAAATATTAAATGAGTTTTTATGTTGGCTGTATATTAGTGTCTGTGACCAGCTCAGTTTTTGAGTGCTAACGAGTGAAAGTGTTGTCAGACTGGCTCCTTTTAGCTCCGACGAAAGAGTAAATATTTGCTCTTACAGTGATTTGGACAGCTGACAATGATTGGGACAATTTATTATTAAATAAATAAATAAATGCGTTGCAGGCACTAGAATAGCTGCAAAAGTTAACAAGGATTTTATGTTAAAATTCATATTTACTATAACATTTATTTTTAAAAATAAAAATATTCCAATCATACTGAAATAACATGAATTATCAGATTTTGCACAAATGTATGGAATTTATGTCAGCTCAGGACAAACCAAATACTAAGAAATTCTCAAATATTATTCATTTGAATTTTGAAAATTCAATATTTTTATATTGAAAAAAATATAAAATCTATTTTTAATATATATGAACAAATGATTTTATAATTAAAAAACCAATATCAAATATAAATAATATTAATATTTCATTGTATAATTTAAATGTATAATTTAATAAATTGTAATATTATAACACTTATAATTTATATAAATATGTATATATTAATATGAATATGTAAATATATTTAAATATAATTATATATAAATATATTTATAAATATTTACATTTACATATATTTATTTTTTATTTATATATATAATTTATATATATTTACATACCAGCAACACTGTTAAACCTAGTCTTCAGTAAATCTCTAAATGTATCAATTTCTCATGATGTATTGTGAGGTTTGAATTCACTTTCACATTTAAAACAAGGTAATTTTATTTTAATTTCATTTTGTTATTTTAAAATGGTTTTGACAACAAACAAAAACAAAAAATCTGTCTATTTTTTTGGTCATAATTTTAATATTTGTGTATCACCAAGATAATATGTACTGAACAATCAATTTTTTTTGTTACTGCATTAACTTTAGTTATTATTATTATTATTATTTATCATTTTGACAAAGTAAAGAATTTTAATATCTGCAATTGATTGGTGTCATGGTCTGTGTTGGAGAGGAACGATGGAGACGTGGATAATCGAATGCAATATAACAAAGAGTGAAAAATTGAAGGGGGTCTGAATACTTTCCGTACCCACTGTATATGAAATATTAATGTTATATAAATATCACATTTGCAATCCCATAGTATAATTTCTGTCTATCAAATCAGATAAATACGGAGCATGTCAAACATTTGAGTTCATTCAATTAATTTTCCTGTAAAAACAAGTTAAAAGTGAAGTGTGTAATATTGTTCAACTAGCATAACCAAACTTAATAATTGCCAAACAAATGATTGTTTTCATTGTGTCTGACAAGTCAGGATGATCAAACAGAGTAATATTTTGTTACAGCTACAGTTTGTATGCTTTTCAGAGAAATCAACCTCTGAATGGCTTACTTAAAGTAAAAGAACGTATTTTGACACCTTTTAAAAAATGATACACTTCACCATTTCTTCCTCTGGCTCTCAGCATTAGGATAGATCTGGGATTTGAGGAATCGTGTTTGTGCCTCACACACTCGCTCTCTCTCTCGGCTGATGACTCACCAGAACTGCTGCCACTTCTCCTCTTCAAAAACATCCTCTGGGATCGGATCGATCAACACCAGGTCAGACACTTGCCTGAAGAGACAGAGAGAGAGAGTGAAAAGACCACACAGAGGATGTTTCTAGAGCTCAGATGAGACGCCACACACATCAAGCGAGCTCCTCCTGTAACCAGGGAGAAATGAACAGCATCTATCGAGTGAGATGAATGGGCTCAGAGCCGCAGCAGGGACAATATTTTCAGTCCTTGGGCGCTACAGGCCTAACGCAGCTGAATTTATGGGTCTTAAAGCTGCACATCAGAGCAGATGAAAGGTTAAATCTGTCAGATGGAGGGTTTGGGGGAGTGTGCGCCGAGAGGTCGTCCCAAGCTGCACTGATGGATCTTTTGGTCATGGCAGGTGTAAATGTCTGGAAGAAAAACCCTGTTAGGCATATATAACACTATTCGCCAATGTATTGTACACTGCTGGTCAAACATTTGGAATAATTATGACTTTTTTTTAATGTTTATAAAAGAGGTCTCTTTTGCTCATCAAGGCTGCATAAAAACTGCAATATTTTGAAATATTATAAACTGCTTTCTATTTTATTATATTTTAAAAAGTAATTTATTTCTGTGATGGCAAAGTTGTATTTTTAGTGTCACATGATTCTTCAGAAATCCTTCTATTATGGTGATTTGGTGGTCAATTATTATCAATTATTATTGGTGCTCAATTATTAATAATGGTTCTTATTATAAGTGTTGAAAATGTGTTGTTACCAATGTTTTTACTGCTTAATATTTTTGTGGAAACCCTGATACATTTTTCTTGATTCTTGGATGAATAGAAAGTTCAAAAGAACAGCATTTATTTGAAATAGAAGTCTTTTGCAAGATTATACATTTTTTATTGATCAATTTCATTTCATTTTTTTTTTATCTTACTTACCCCAAACTTCTAAATGTATCAAGGTTTCCAAACAATTAAGCAGCACAAATGATTTCAGCATTGATAATAATAAGAAATGTTTCTTGAGCAGAAAATCTGCATATTAGAATGATTTCTGAAGGATCATGTGACACTGAAGACTGGAGTAATGATGCTGAAAATTCAGCTTTGGAACACAGGAATAAATTACATTTTCAAATATATTTAAATTGAAAACAGTGCATTTAAACTGCAATATTATTTTATAACATTGCTGTTTTTACTATATTTTGATCAAATAAACGCAGCCTTGTTGAGAATAAAAGACTTCTTTCAAAAACATTAAACAAATCTTTTAGTGCACAAACGTAACGTGCATTCTGTGGTGGAAACAAACTTCCCGACATGTTCATATATGACTGACAGACTGTGTCAGCATGGCTTACGTGTCATGGATGTGGCTGTAGAACCTGCCGTTGAGCGTGCCCAGCTCAGAGCCAATCAGGATGAAGGGTGTGGCTATATCTGCAGCCTTGACCAATCGATGAAGGTCATCCACCATCCTGAAGGATAAGAGAGGAGAGATACAGGTCAGGAATGAGAGCAGGTTTGTGCAGAAAAAAGTCTAGACATGACTCATCTGAGAGTTCATTAATCACTGAGACACATTATGACACACATGTCTGTTCACCTTCAGACGGGACACCCACTGTCCCAGACTGCTGCCCAGTTTTTAAAGCGGTCAGTGATGTTACATGAAGGATAAACTGACCTCAAACCAGACGCTGACACACAAAACTAATAAGCACTGTGTACCATGAGACACTAATGGGTTTTATTTCTGACATCCTCATTAACTAAAAGGCCATGAAGATTCAGTGGGCACTGAGTGGGATTTACTGCAGTTTGTCTTTGGGACGTGCAGGGGGTCAAGAAAACGGTCAAGAAAAACTAAAGACTGACCGACATTGCTTTTCTCAGACTGACATCAGTTAAGATTCCATGAGTCATTTTTACAGAACAAATATTTAATATTTGTTTTATTTCTACCTTTTGGCATAATAATAAAAACAAAAAATAAAAACAATAATAATAAAAATAATTATATTATTATTGTTATTATTATTAACAAAAATAATTATTATTGCTGTTGTTTATGCCATTAAATTTATGCATACTATTATTATATTTATGATTATTTCACATCATCTAAATGGTAATCTTTGTTTTTGTTGTGTCTAATCATTAAGCACACATTTCTAGTGTTTCATTCAAATTAAGGTGAAAAGTGTGAATATTCATTATAAAAAATCATTATGTTTCATATTTAATTCAGCAAGTGGTGTCCTGGTATTATTTAAGTTTAAATTATTTAAATGATTTAGTTTGCATTTTTTTATTCAATTTTGTGTCAAAGTCCAATCAAAAAATGAGTAAAGAAAGATATGTTAAAAACAGTGGTTAATATTTATTCTTTGAACACACTGGAAAAAGAAGGTCAAGTTGAGCACATTGCAGGATACAGTATTACACACAATGTTTAGTACTGTAGTATATGTAGTCAACAAGTCTAAGAACAAAACAGCATGTCCTTCTCAAAAATTAAAAATAAAATTAGTATGTATGTACTATTGGCTTTCCTTCAACATCAAATCACATCAGTTTCCAAATGAAAAGGTTTCAGTAAAAAACAAAAAGGACACATTCTTGCTCTCGGCTTATTGAACTTTAGGAAAATTATCTTGCTGTCCGCCTTCTAAATGTGCCAGACAGAGGAGAAAACAGGACCACTGATAACCAACTCCCCTGTCCTCTCGCTACACATCACTTTAATGCATGAAGAAATGTTACCATGTCAACAGCAACAAGATAAGTGTGACTCCACATGTAGGATGAATAAACCTGAAGGCAGGACGTTTTGTTGCCAGAGGACAAGGACAAAGACATCTCTGTCTTACAGCCCTGATTGAATAGTAGAGCAGGTCAATGTCAAAGATACGAGATGCACAGATACCTGCGTTAAACTGTTAACGTGGGAGGGGTGTTTCTTTGTTTTTAGATTTACTGCCTAAAATATCCATAAAAGCTTTATGTATAGACAAGTACACTACAATTCAAAAAGTACTTTTTTTTTATTCATTTTAATTATTAAAATAATAAACTGACACTTACTAGCAAGGACACATTAAATTGGTCAAAAAAGACATTTATAATGTTACAAAAAAATTATATTTCAAATAAATGCTGTTCTTTTAAATAAATTACATTTAAAATATATACAAAGAGAAAACACTTTTCAAATTGTAATAATAGTTCACTATAATATTTGTACTGTATTATTATTCAAATAAATCAAGTGACTTCTTTCAAAATTATAAAACATCTTACATCAAACTTTTGAAAGCTAGTGTATATATAACTAGAAAAGTTTAAGACTCAAGTATCAATATTTCACCACTGTTACAGAATAGAAATATCAATTTTTAAAATTGTGTCAGAAGGTCAACTTTCATTTTATGGACCATAGTGGAAGAACACATCATTTCCCAATGCTCTAATTGATGCCAATGATATTTGGACATGTTTTGGTGCTGTCACACTAGGCCTGGGCTATAAAACGGTATCGATATTTATCGATGGTACACCCTCTTCGATAACGACAGAAAAATTTTTCGATATAGCGCACGATATAGGCACGTGCTATGAGTGACGCAGACAGCACACACAAACACAAACACGAACACATGCTGAATTGAGTGATGTGCCTGCCTGTGATGAGGAGATTGTGAATAAAAAAATGAATATTAGTCGAATTTAAAATAAACATTTGCATTTGAATGCAAAAATAGTACAATCAAATGTTAGGTGTGTGTCTGGGAGCGTCATTAGTGGAGCGCAAGATACGGTGATGATGTAAGTGACGTTGTTGCATTTTAATGTTTTGTTAGTCTAGCCCACAAGACGCGCAGTTGCTGCGTTATTCATTCAAAATATTAGAGAAATATAGTAGCTCAATGCGTAGAAGATCTTGATTAGGTTAAAACCGAAACCAAGCCATTCACACAGAACACAGCACTTTTTAGACGGACAAATATGACTGCTGCTCTCACGTCTCACACAAGAGATGTATAGAAAGCCATGCAAAGTTAAAACAGTTTAAATGTTTATTAATGGCGATTCGGCTCTTTGGATTAAGCAATGCATAAATCCATGATGCTGTTTTGTTCATAATTGTTTATGCAATTTACGAAATTATGTTTGATTTATATGAGTTAATTTAGACGTAATGCACGTTTTTCTTTTTATAGACAGTTATTTCCTTTGCGTTGGTAATTTAATGCGCTGCATTATTTTGCTCATTGTGCCCCCCTGTGGCTTCGGGAGACAAGCCAAAAGTTTCCTTCAGACCTATTTAATCTGCATATAAAACATTAGAAATTAGATATTTGTTTAATTCTTATTTTGTGTTTGACTGTTAAAACAAAAAATATCTGTTGTTTGTCTCAATAAATTGGGTTAATTTAAAAATACAGTGGTTAAATTTAAACGTTTTTTTCTATTGCTTTTTGTTTTAAAAAAGGTTATAAAAAATGTCAATAATTATCGATACCGAACGATATGAAACATTTTATCGTTGATACATTTTTTAGCTATATCGCCCAGCCCTATGTCACACCAACAGTGTTTAGTTTCAGACTAAGACACTTTCATACCTTCCGGTGGTTGATATTCCCCAGACTTTCTCTGTGCCTGTAGTTTCATTCTGCAGGGTTCTTTGGCTGAAACCCAGACCGACTCTGTCATAGGTGCACACCTGAGAAACAGATCACAGATCAAATGTCAAGAAAATGACAGCAGGAGAAACCTCACCTGACACTCAAAAAAAAAAAAAAAAAACCTCACTGATAATTCCTTTAGGAAATGTCATCCGCAAATTGCAATATTCACAATGTTGCACAATTTCACTATCGAAATCATCAACTCATCTTAATCATCGATTATCACAAATGTTTTCTACATTGTCTGGCTCTACTGGACAGTCACTGCGATGCAGGCCATCAGCAGGAATCTCCAGCACATCATGACTAGGTTTGTTCTGACAGCATGTCACAGAAATGCTTCACCGCCTCACTGCCTTGACTTACTAGAGTAATACAGCAGCACATGCTCTGAAAGCTGAAGTCTTATAACTTCACTGGAGAGGAAACTCAATAATGCCTTTATGACTCTCATCAATGACAGCTGTGGTGCTGCTTTGTTTATTTAATTTAACACGACACTAGTGCACGGCTTTCTCTTATCATCTCCTTAATGGAGGAGTTTTCATAAGCTCATTCTAAACAGCAAAAGCTAATTTAATCATGTTAAGTGTTTTTTGTTTTGGAATCACATGCATAAAACAACACTACTACCTAAAAGATATCACTGAAATAGGAGTCATTTTGCAAATGTAGGTTTAATGACATGCCACATAGATGTGAGCTTGTGAATTATACAACATGAGACGAGAATAAGACTAGGCAACAATAAAGTCATAGTCAGACAGCAACCATCAATCAGTTGTGCCGTCCTCGCTGACTGCAAGAAAAACACACAGTACAGTACAACAAGCTATTCAATTCGTAAATTAAAACACTCAGTTACTCAATCAGTCAAACTGATTGGCAAATCATACTGAAGAGTCACGAACAAATCATGATTCTCCAGTAACTTACTAAAATTTATTCTAACTTTACGAAAAATTGTAGAAACAACTGAAACCACACAGATGCAAAAATCAATTACTTTAGGTGGCCTTATAATCATGTTAAGATTAAATTTATACAAAGATATTTCATCTTAAATATATTTCATCATATACAGTGAAAAAGCTACGCCGTCACTAAACGCTTTTTTTAATATACCTCTGTGCTCCAGAAAATTATTACTGATAAATCTGATGATGGAGATTAACGTATACCAACCTGAGAATCATTTTCCATTTCAATATTTCAGCAATTATGTCATATGTTTCTTATCACCTGTTTAGAATCAGATCTAGCAATGCCAGATTCATAAATTAATCACTCTTTTTTTATCTAATTGATCAAATAGGATTGCAAGAAGGTTTTTTGTTTGTGATTTTTGTTTGTTTGACAATTCACTTACAACCTTGAATCATTTGCAGTGGTTTCTGAAATAATAATGGGATACTTTATAAGCAAGAATACAAAAAGAACGATGGAAGTGGTGAATAGTTAGCCTACATTTTTAGGCTGTATTTACCTACAGTTTATTGTAGGAAACAAAACTTGCAAATGTCTCCTATCATTTGCCAGCGATGAAGCAGTGATGATCAGTTCAATAACAGTGTAGATGTTGCAAAGTTTGTGTCATTATTTAGCTCAGTGCCGATCAAATTGTGTACTCATCTGAGTTAAATCAATAATATTACTGAATATTAATTGTCACTTAAACCCCATGAGCTGAGAACTGTAATGTGTACTTTTTGAAAGAAAGGTTAAAAGGCTATTGTATTTGTACAGTTAGTAAAACTGAAATTAAGGAAATTACTAAATAACTGCTCATATGACAATGTGTACATAGAGAAACACATTCATACATGAAGATACATGAAACAAATTATATATTTTCTTTTTTTTTTTTTTAAACGTCCAGTTTTCAAACATCAAGTACTCATGGTGGCAGTTTGTTTGAACTAACCTTTGTTGATAATGAGAGACTCTCCTGCACATAATACCAAATATCTGAAGACATCCCTGCTGGAGCATCAAGAACAACTGAAACAAAAATGAAACATCATTTTCACTGTGCACAACCCACAATATAAATATCAGATTTTTTTTAGATGAGCTATTCTTTTAACCTACCAACAGGTTGTCCGTGTCCTTTGCACAACAGATAGATCTTTTGGCCGAAGCCGATATCAATCAGCTGAGCACCTACATATAGAAAGAAATATTAAATCAAATGAGCTGAAAAGTTGCCAAACTGCACATGATCCTAAAGTCTTCCTGAAGAGATGATGAGGTCTCACCTGTGGATGACAGCACCTGTCCCTCTCTCTGCAGGGAGGCGTAGTTCAGGAAAGCTGGAGTGAAGATGATGAAGAGCAGAACCTTCAACCAGAAGGACACAACAGTCCAGCAGCTCCTCTGAGACACAGTCACCCCAGAGTCCTCTGAAGTCTGTGACGGAGTTGAAATTACATGTCAAGCAGTGACAACAGTGTCCAGTGACATGGTATAATCCAACTAAAGTATTTTTTCAAATATTGTATCATTTTTATTATATACATACAGTTTTTATACTGATACACCAACATATCGGCCATTTTTATATTATTTGCATCATCCGATAACCCTTCTATCAGTTTCAAAATCCAACAACAGCCTTGGCAACATACTTATTTTTGTTTAATTTTGCAAACATGCAGCCACAGTTTCAAATTATTTACTTTTAATTTATTCCCAAAGTGTTTGTTTATTCATTACGTATTATAATTAAACTATTATTATTATTATTATTATTACATAATTTAGAATAAACTATGTCAGAGCAGGGTATTTACAAAAAAAAAATGGCACAATGAAGAGTTAACAAATAGGAATACTATGATTCTTTCATCGATTCTTATTCACTGTGTACTTAAAAATTTACCATGGTAATACTACACTGTAAAAAATTACCGTGAATTTAACGGTAAAAGACTGTAAAAATGCTACAGTAAAATCCTGTTAAATGGTTAACGGTAAATTCCCCTACTATATACAGTGAAAAACTGTATTGGACATTACATGTATTGGACATTAGTTTTACGGTAGTATACCGTTTTTGGAAGTGAAAAAGAC
>NW_015536494.1:1025203-1038056 GCF_001515605.1 Sinocyclocheilus anshuiensis | reverse complement strand
TTTTTTGTTGAAATAACTATGTTTCTTCTTAGTTTTTTCTTATCAGTTTTATATATTAGGGTTGTGTGTTACACCTAATGTTGTTAAATTAATGTTTATTGCATTATTTCAGTTTCATGTGTGTTACCATGATGGTGTTTAGTGTTTGTGTGAATGACACTGTGCACCTTCAATATATGTTATTATTTAAAAGCTGCTTGTGATGGGCTTTGGTTCATCATGTGACTTTCTCATCAGTGAGATCTTCTTTATCAGTGTATTACAAAGGTACAAAACAGATTTCAGTACTTCAATAGGTTGGTATATTAACATTATATCAGTTAATGAAATTACGGTATTTAACTGTAAATTTAAGTTAAAACCGTAAAACCTAAAACGTTGCTACCGTATTTTTTACGGTAAAATTCCGGCAACCACAGCTGCCGTTTTTTTACCGTACATTTTACGGAATTTTTTTTACAGTGTATAGTCCAGAAGATTGCATTGCCATGATACCTACAGTTTTGTTGGTAACAACACACATTCAGTCCTTGAGTAAGTTAACAGAGCTCACTGTGTTTCATCACCTTCTTTCTATCAGGTTTAACACTGTCCGCATCTTCTCGCCCGTTTGTTCTTCTGCGCAACATCTTCTGACAGTTTTGAGTGCACTTCACCCACAGGACAGGTAACGCATGATTTTACATTTGTATGAATGAGCATGGAGACACTTCCGCATTGACGGGAAACCATGAGGAGCCAAACGCGTTTCGTTAAAGATGCGATCTGCGATGTGAACGCGTTTAAGAAAATGGGTATGCTATTGCTATCCATATGCTAAATGACTATAATACCATATGTTTGTATCATATTATTATACACTGTGCCTTCAACAGGAAACAACAAAGTTTCATAGATAACAATTTATTTATATAATAACAATATATTTATAGTAGGGCTACACAATGAGTTTCTAACCTAGATTGGAAAACGATACAATATTACGTAATATTTTCACAATATCTCATACACTTGACTGCAAATGACACACTATAAAAATATGAACTATAAATGAATAAGGTCTACACATAAAAGGCAGAAAGTAGCAAATATATAAGGTTAACGGTTTCCAACTCAGTTTTAATGTGACCTTCATAACAAATGGATGTCCCTTAGAATAGTTTATAGGAAGTACAGTGTTTTTTTCCTAAAGGTTTTTGGGCTGAGATTAATCTAAACGTATGCACCACTTTAATACTAAATAATACAAATTTAATACTCTTGCAACTAAACATCTGTCCTGTAGGAGGCGCTGTGTGACATCTGACTGTCAATTGATCCCTTTACACATCTAACCATATAAATTCACATTTTATATTACACTAGCAGAAGGGCATACAGGACAAGTGGAGATGTTGTGGCAGTTGAGGCACTATAAGAGAATATTTATTGTGACAGCTGAAGTAAAGGTCATTATAAAGGTCAGTACCAACACTGCAAGGTTATTCATGAGTGTGAGTCAATTCAACGCAATTCAATTGAACGCCACAGGATACTGACCCTTTCTAGGTCCTGTATATAGGTCCAGTTCAGAGTTTAATTATGTATACAGCGCTGGTAGTCATTCTAAGGGCAATGCTTCTGTTGCAGATGTATGTAAATTATGATTTTATGCATCCTTGCTTTCACCACAGGTTAACATCAGAGTCCAGCATCCATATTGAACAGACTCTGAAGTTCAGCCTGTGAGCAACCTCAGTTTGTGTCAGATTGTTTGCTTTTTAGATGAGGTAGGCCATGCTAAACAGAACAAAAGTACATGTTCAAGACTGAGGAAAATAAAACAACAATGACGTCGAGTGACAGGAAATGTACGACTTCATGCTGTGCCTCAGACAGCAGGTGTACTGTCATGTGATCGCAAGCGTGGCTCTCTGTCTGTCATTCACTGCAATCACTGAACGATACCACCGGCAAACACTGCAGAAGGATGATTTCTCAGGGTGTCAATCATCAGGATCTGTTCAAACATGTCTCTGGCGCAGCCAAACCGACGGTGATGCCAGAAGTGTCATGCCTGTTCAAACTGAGGGAGCACATGTGATCACTGCATTTTAAAGGAATAGCCTAAATGAATACCCAAAATGAAAATTTACTCACCCTCAGACCATCCAAATTTATTCATCCTGAGGCCATCCAAGATGAAGATGAGTTTGTCATAACAGATTTGCAGAAATTTTGCATTACTTCACTTGCTCACCAATGGATCCTATACAGCGAATGGGTGCCGTCAGAATGACATCTTGTTAATTGATGGACTGGAGTGCTGTGGATTATTGTGATGTTTTTATCAGCTGTTTGGACTCTCATTCTGACGGCACCCATTCACTGCAGAGGATCCACTGGTGAGCAAGTGATGTAATCTAAATTTCTCCAAATCTGTTCTGATAAAGAGATAAACTTATCTACATCTTGGATGGCCTGAGGGTGAGTAAATTTATTAGAACGTTCATTTTTTATTCATTTATTAAAACTATTCCTTTAAATGCAACTAACATGCAAGATTATTAAATAGATAACACTACTACCTTAATAAAATGTATGAATATCACTTAGGTGATTGTTTAAGTTGGACATACCTAAATAAATGCCTAAAATCCAGCAGTTAGTTTTGTCTAAAATGTACATCTATTATTTCAGGTTTTGTTTGTTTTTTATTGTTTGTTTGTTTGTTTGAAAATAAATACATTTTTAGTATAACATACAATATTTTTGTTAAATTTCACTCAAAACATTTCAGAATGGAGAAAATATACTGATCAGTTTCAAGAGCTACTGTACAATTATTACTAATTTCATATCAATATTCTTCATCTTCAGTCAAGAACAAGTTTTTACTGTGACTGTTTTCATGAATCATAGTTTAAGTTTTTAGAGTGCAAGATCCCAATTTACAGACAGAGAAAAATTTAATTCCCCTATGGCTGCCTTTTGTATATTAATTTGAATTTACATTTATTTTACATTTGATTGCCTTTTCTAATACACTTTGTGAAGGTATATTGATTATTTTATTATGTTCATCACCCTGCTGGGACGCTTGGCGCTCTTTTTTTGTTGTCTTTTTTCCCCATCACATCTTTTAGTAATCATCATAAATTATATATCATTTGAATGTTTAAAACCTCAAAATTAATCCTATGTTTGCATTTTGAAATCAGACATTGTGTTACCATGGAAATGGTACTTTAAAGGCGGTCTCCTCCCCCGTGGGCAGTGTCAAGTGTCATATTACAAAATGTATTACTGTATTTTACAATCAAAACTTTTTATAATCTTGACAAAATACATATCGTTGGAAATGTCTGAGTCTCAGGATTCCATATTTTGAGATGGAAGTAATATTGAGAGAGAAATTTATACATTTGTGACAGAAAAATTATTCAAAAAAATTCAATGGCGTTTGGGTGTCACCCGGTGGCTATTTTTGGTATAATGCCTAAACAAATTTTCATAGGAACCTCAATTTGTTTTTTTGTATCAACTTCAAATTTGGAACATAACTTATTTAGACATAATGCTTTAGCAATTTTGGATTAAATCATATTTTGTAAAATATTTTATATGAAATAAAAAAAATTAGTACTGTACATTTTCTTTATAATAAATTTAAACTTCGATAACTTTTGCATACTTTCATTTTTTGAAATGATTCCACTTCTGCAATAATGTCATCTTTAAAAAGAGACCAACCTTAGGTCTGTGTTCCAAAGCGTTCGTGAATTATAACAATTTAAGTCTGGATAGTGCACTTTCACGTCTATGTTCAACAATGGGGGCTGATTTAATTTAATAACAATGCAGAAGAGATGTTTATGGCAGATTTTTATGAAATATGTGTCTACTTAGTATGTGTGTATCATGTGAACCATTATTATGTACATTTATCCAGATTTACATTTACGTTTATGCATTGGCAGACACTTTTGGCTATTCAAGTTAAACATTTTTATCATGATTTGTGTTACTTGGGAATCAAACCCATGACCTTGACATTGTAGGCCTCTGCTCTACCAAGAGAAACATTAATCTTTTATCTGCAGGATGCTTTCAGAACCAACCAAAGCTGTGGAGACACTCACAGTAAATGGATAAGGGCGGTCCGAGACTGCAGCCCTGCATTAGATTCATTGCAGTAATTAAATGAAAGCAGGCAGATATGGATGATAAATGGCAGTTATTGACGGGACTGTCAGGTAGCGTGGGTGTCAGATATTTTTAAACAGCGACTTTGAGGCCTGGCAGAGGCTTGCGTTTCCAGAGGCAGCCGTGAGCTCAGCCTCCTGCAGCTGTTTCTGTCTGGCCTAATTAAACTCTGGGACAACTGATCTCATTAAATTCAAACCATACGGAAGACAGAACTGAATCTGACCATTAATATCCAGAGGCTCGAGTCAGTTCAGAAACTTTCTCCTGTGGGAAGTGTGACTTATTTTACTGAATCAGTTCCTTTATGTGGTCCAAAGAGGGAGTCTCATTTGAAAAGTGTTATTTATTTGAGTAAATCGGTTCTGTCCCACGGTTCAAAGAGTGATTCACCTGTGGGAAGTGTGATTTATTTTAGTGAATCGGTTCGTTCGCACGGGTTTAAAAAGCGATTCACTTCTGTGAAGTGTGATTCATTTTTGTTAAACGGTTCTTTATTGCTGTTCAAATACTGCAGTGATTGAGAAAATAAATCATTTGATAGTTACTACATATTTGACATATATTCAGATTTGTGTATCCGGTTCTGAAATGATTGTCCGGTTGAAGATGGAAAAATACCATACATGTCAAATTACACACTAGGCTCTTGGATGTCCTTGACTGCTGTTGTTCATGTGTTTGTCAATTGTTGTTGGGTTGCCTGAGTGGGGATCAAAAATCGGCACACCATAGATTGTGTATCAGACTCTGAGAAATAGGTCGGAGTGCCAAATCCCACATGCTTTCAGCGGCAGGCAGGACTGATCCCCGGCTTCAGATACAGCATTCAATGAATGTGATTGCTTTTCCCTACTGATTAAATAGAGATATGGTGTAATAATACATAACCTTTTCACCTCACCGTTTGGTTATGTGTTGCTGAAGCTGAGCAGCAAATGTTGAGATACTGCTAGAGAGAAAATGTGTTTGTTCATTGCAATTTATCATGCAGTTTTGCATTTATATTACCATTCTCATTCAGTTTTGTTTTAGGGAATAGTGGAGTTTGTTAAAAACATACTTATGCATCTGGGGGAATGTACTACCGGTCAAATGTTTGGAATAGTTGAGTTCACCAAGTTCACCATGTTCACCAAGGCTGCATTTAGTTGATCAAAAATTGTGAAAAGATTGTGAAATATTATTGCAATTTGAATTTAGAATTTTCAGCATCATTACTCCAGTTTTCAGTTTCACATACCCTTACGAAAAAGAAGTTTATTCAAGTGTGCTATGTACTCAAAGTTTACTACTGTTATACTTAAAGCATACTTAAAAGTATACTTTTATATACTAGAAAGTGGGCCAATTTAGTCCAAAGGAGTATTGAAATAGTACACTTACAAGTATACTACTAGTGCACTGATATTTGTATACTTACTACATAAAGTATATTTAAAAATATACTTGAACTTTACTTAAGTATACTTACTAAAATAAACGAAGTATACTACTTTTTGGTAAGGGTAATCCTTCAAAAATCATTCTAATATGCAGAACTGATGCTTAATTTTAAATAATATTAATAAATATTAAGCAGCACAACTGTTTTCAGTATTGATAACAACAAGAAATGTTTCTTTAGCAGCAACTCAGCATATTAGAACACTGGAGTAATGGTGGCTGAAAATGTAGTTTTGCATCACAATAAATTATATTTCAAAATATATTCAAATTGAAAATTTTGATTTAAAATTGTAATACTATTTCAGTCATTTTTACTGTACTTTTTATTAAATAAATGCAGTTTTGGTAAGCATAAAAGACTTCTTTCAAAAACATTCAAATATCTTAATTATTCTAAACATTTAACCGGTGTTGTATGGTATTAATTTTAAAGTAGTTATCCACAAATCATTTTCTATGAAGATGCTTGTTTCATTCATGCAGTCAGTGACCTTTGACTTCTGACAGTACAGAGCAGCTCCTCTGTAAAACTTCAGCAGTGCGGCATCTCCTTGACATTTGCACTGTTTTCAGCCATCAGCCACTTTTCTGTGATGTTTCTTCCCCAGGAAGCTCCGCTGAGATTAATAGAGTTTGAACAAAGGTATACGTCTCCTAACAAACGCATGCAAAAGTGCAGAAAGGAATAACAACTTATTATTCAGGCAAGCATGACTTTATTTCCTACTATCCATTGACTCCACTTTTCCCAGAAAGGTTCTTATTCTTAAACTTTGCACAGTTCGTATATCCTGCACAAATATCCCTTAATTAATTTCTAGGCCTGAAGAAAGCCATGCTGAAGAGAAAGATTTATTCTTAAGTTCTCAGTAACAGCATATTCTGAAGCCAACGTTTTCCCGCAGCCATGAGAGATGTAGCTGTAATTGAGATAACATAAGCGCTCATGAAAACCCATTTCCCATTTGCGGTATCTGTTTATCAGATATGCGGGGTTCACAGGAAAACGTATCGCGGGGAGTCTTATCACTGACGGGCATTGTTGGCCTCTGCTGGCTGCTCAAAGCAAAAAGCAGGTGCTCATATCTCCCCACCTGATTTCCTGCCAATAGGAATTCTACCCTCAACATGTCCATCCAACGGCTCGGGGGCTTTTCTGCTCAATATGGACTCTGCCGTCACAAATATTCTGCTCAAATGTCATGAAAAACTTCAAAGCTCTCCATCATTTTCCTTTTAAATCGTTTATCAGATGTGATTTGAATCGTTCGCTGCTTGAATTTCCCAAATGCTGCATAAGATTCAAAAGGTGCAGAATTAATTAATGCAAGATCTGAGTTATTGCTGCTTGAAGCGATGTTTTCCAAATTAATCTGTCCACCAAAGAAATTAAGTATCTTTTAAAGTCAATCACAAAATACCTATCAAAATGTGATTTTTTTTTTTTTTAAAGAATACAGTATATGGCACTGTCCCGTATTTTTTAAAAAAAAGCATTTAGTTTTTTTTTCTCTGCAATAAATTATAAAATATATAAAAAATATTTTTAACTAGAAAAGAAAAAAAAATCTCTCTCTCTCTATATATATATATATATATATATTCCCACTGGTGGGTGCCATTTTCTTTATTTTGTTTTTCTCTTGTTTATGCTAATTAGGGAGGTAGTTATATCTATTGTATTTTTCTTTTCTTTTCTTTGTATAGTTTAGTTAGTTTCTCCCAAATAGTTAGAGGGTTTATGTTTGTTATTTTGGCCTTGCCCCCTCTTGAAGTTTTGACATCCTCCCATATCTGTCAAATAAAATAACTTGTTTTGATATCGAGATTCTTGGCCTTTGTTAAAGCTCTGGGGTTGGGAATTGAATCTTGCTGCCTCCACACATCACCTTTTCTATTCTGTTACTAACCCTAGACTAGCTGGGAACGTAATAATATATAAACATAAAAAAGACATTTGTTTTAATTGTCAAAAACATAAATTTTGATTTTTATTTTGAATGTATGATTTTTTTTATTTTAAAATTATAAAATAATGTCAAAATTGATATTGTAGTAAAAATTCATTATTTGTTCATTTTAATTGCCAAAAAAACATGATTTTTTTTATGTATAATTGTATTTATTTTAAAATCATACAATAATATAAAAAAACAGTATTTCACTGTAGTAAAAAACTATTTTTTAAAATGATTCAATTATTCAAAACCATGATTTTTTTTTATTTTGAATGTATGATTTTTTAATTTTAAAATCATACAATAATGTCAAAAATAGTATTTCATTGTATTTGTATAGTAAAAAAAAACATTTTGAATGCAGTCCTCTTAACACGTGATTTCCCCACATGTAACATTACCTAAAATTTATGACTCCCAGGAAGTGACATCATTTGGACCCTTTCTGAAAGATGATTAAAATCACATATTTTGTATTCTATTTACATAAATACAATAAATTGCTTCA
The DNA here is from genome assembly GCF_001515605.1 of Sinocyclocheilus anshuiensis. NCBI lineage: Eukaryota > Metazoa > Chordata > Actinopteri > Cypriniformes > Cyprinidae > Sinocyclocheilus > Sinocyclocheilus anshuiensis. The sequence continues at coordinate 1,029,956 of NW_015536494.1, read as the reverse complement.
AAATTCACCTGTAAACAAACCTTCAGTTTCCTATTCATTTTGATAATAGATGTAACAAGTCTCTATAGGTGAGAAAAGCTCATCAAAATTCACCTCACGGGGACTAATGTGTTGTATCTGCTTCAGAAAACAAAGTAAACAATGTGAAAAAATGGAGAAACGTCTCCTGTGTGCTTCATGACTGTTAGCAAGCACTGGAAATGTACATTTTCTCTTAGCAAGCTATTATGACATTCATGAGAATCCTGACATGTGTAAATATGTTGCGCTTTCTCATGCAAATAGTGGCTTTTCTTGCTTTCTTCACTAATATGTGGAAATAAGGGTCATGTGACTGCCTCAGTATCTGACAGACATGTGAAAGAGGGGCGCTATAGTATCTACAACGTAAGTTTCTGCTGAAGGTCATCTGTTCCTGTGGCTGCCATCTCAACCCTGTTGTTCCGCAGTCAGTCTTCCATACAGATAATGATGACCTCTCAGACATCAGTGCATGTAGATAAAAGGGGATACAAACCCTAGAGCTTTGTTAAAAAACCTTGAGATGGTATTTGAAAGCACTATAGGTGCGCTCATGACTGTTCAAAATATTTTGGCAACATATGCTCCTGTATACATCCCAAGTTCTAAGGCAGCATTGCATATACTGGTGACCAAAAGTTGAAGTAATGAAGTCTCTTATGTTCACCATAGCTGCATTTATTTGGTCAAAAATACAGTAAAAACAGTAACATTGTGAAACATTATTACAATTTAAAAGAGCATTTAAAATTTTATTTTAATGTGTTTTTATATGTAATTTATTCCTTATGCAAAGCTGAATTTTCAGCATCATTACTCCAGTCTTCAGTGTCACACGATCCTTCAGAAATCATTCTAATATGCTGATTTGCTGCTCAAGAAACAGTTATTATTATCATTGAAGTTGACAAGAGTTTTTGCTGCTTAACATTTTTGTGGAAACTGCCCAAAATTGTACTACATTGGTACAGGCAGCTGAGGATGCTAACACAATTCATCACTGGTTCAAATCTCTCTGTCTACCCACTGATTCACTGACTTATTTATGAGAGCCCACCAGGGTGCTCATGGGAAGGCATCAGAGGCACAGCTCTCTTGGTATCCACACAGCGCCCATCGATTTCCACCTATTGCGGTGGACACTCGCCATCAATCAATATGGTAACAAGTCTTCATTTCTGCAGGGAAAATCCAGTCTTTGACTTCAACAGCTGATGACAACAGAGAATGACCTCTGAAAGAAATTTTGAAATGAGAGCAGCAAACTAGAATTTAATCAATCTCGAACTGCAGGTATAAAATGATTGAGCATGTAAATACAATCAATCATTTATGATACATCTCTCAGAACTGACATAAGAATGCAAACAATTTTGACCTTGAAAAAACAGTCTGAGTCAATCTTAAGACTTTATATTCAGTTTTAGACCATATCAGTTTAATGTGGTTTCATCTTCTCTTCGATTCCAGCTCTGAACAGCGAGGGGATCGAACAAGGCCAGAACAGATTATATTACTGCATTAAAACACTTTCTAGAACACGTCCAACAGCAATATTCCTGTCAGGGAAAGCATAAAGGTGAAAAACCTTGAAACTAGTCATGTTGATTAGTAGCTCCATTCATCTATATGAAAGCTGCAGATTAGATAATATAGTGCCAGTGAGTGGATGACAGCTGGAAATCATGCGGGGTTTCAAGAACATTTAACAATTAAATTTAATTACTGAAATCATACTTATTTCTATATATAAACACAAATTCCTTCATATTCCTTCATATTAATACAGTGCATTGTGCCCTATTTTTACAGATTTTTTAATGCTATGACTATACTATAATACTTTTTGGATATTTCTGTATTTTGTTATCTTTGCCTTTACTTGCTGGTTGCAATATGCAATATATAACCATAATATATATATATATATTAGTAAATATTTATAATAGATATTTTTGTATGTTGTTCATATGATGTTAACCTTCATTGTTATTCAGGAAAAACTGACTTTCTAAATAAATCATTCCCTGTGTATGTGACATAAAGGATTTGGTATGATCCATCCCTCCCCCTGTGTCAATGGTTCGGTCTGTATTCAGAAGGTCAGATTACTCTGTGTGTGTCTCATCCTGCACACAGATGCGCATTACTGTGACCGGCTGCATAAACTCATCACAAACGTCCGTGTACAAGAGACCTGGTGCATGGAAAGAGCTTCATTCTAAGAGTGAGTCCCATCTTTTCTCTCTTCTCTGTCTCATGCTTGTTTAGGGAATGATGCAGCAGCAGCACCTGCATGCTGTGGCATGGAGAGTCTTTAACACCTGGATGGTTCAAGAGTTCACACATGAAGATATTGATGTATAAAGTGGTGAGACTGATGTATTTATAGAGACTGTTGGTTGTTGTGGGGGGTTTGCATAATGTTCAGAAACTGGACACACTGGGATCACTGTCTATCGTTTGGAGTTGTATCATATAGATGTGCTCTTCCAAGTTTTACTGGTGTTGTAATTTAATGTCAAATGATATATCATAAACATAATTTAACTTTACCTAGATGCTTAGATTTAGTAAAAACTAAAAGAAATTTAAAAAAATAGTAATAATAAAAACGTCTTTTCTCTCCAGAATTAGTAGTAAATTAAAGCTAGAGGTGAATTAAAATATTTTATCCTTTTTAATTTATTTAATATTAATTTACTTTTAACTGATTAAAGAGAAAGAGAGAGAGCGATTCTAAAAACAGTAATAAATATGATATTATATTGTTTTTAGATTGTTATCCATTCACCCTCTCTCTCTCTCTCTCTCTCTCTCTCTCTCTAAGATATCCTCCTTCAAAGGTTTGTTAGCTGCGACAATAATTTTGCTGGTGTTTTTTTGTTGTTGTTGTTCTTTTTCTTGCTGTGCTGCTTTGAATGATCCTACTTTTGATTTATACTAGAAAAGGAACTCAAAAGCTAAACAATGATGCCTTTAAAAGGATCCCGTCCTCTCATGTGAGGAATCCCGTTTGAGTCGCTGCATGAAGATCTTCTCACAGAAACACAACTTCTTAAACTTGAACAATCTTATCCACTTTAAATAAGACTCGCACTCATTTAAGAGTAATTTACTTCAAATATTGATTCCTTGCATCGTGTTCCCTGAGAGCGACTCTGTGACTGAAATCAGAGATGAGCATTGCTAACAACCCTTGTTTATGCCCAGCTGTGTGTTTAAAATTGAATTGCACTTATTTTTTATGGACTAAAATAGTACTTTTTAATCAGTACAAATTGAAAATTTTTCAAAATGAACTAAAATATCATCATAATGCAGATGGCATTACTAAATGTTCTGCCTGCTGAGTTCAGATAGAGATATTTGCAATATGTCATTGTATTGAAAAACAGATTTTCCTTCAATGTTGAAGAAGGGCATGTGTGTAGCCGATCTCATACTCTAGGGGGAGCTATTCATCATAGATGTGCTTCCAGAAAACTTTCCAGCTTTCAGTGAGAATCAAAAGGCAGCTTGAGACCTTGAATCAGTTTTTTGTGTCATCATAGACTAAATATTGAAGAAGCTGTCCTGAGTGGGGAGTTTAAATTTGTCTGTTATGTATAAAGCATTGAATTGCAGAGGAAACTAGGAGATAGAAAATGGTTCTGAAGCCTGTGGAAGAACAATATTTGTAAAATGTGGGATAAATCTTTGCCGTACACCAGTTTTATGCTGATAATGTCATAGCAGTGCATTGTGAAATGAAACCTGGCATATAGCTCTGCTTTACGTTGTTCTTAAGAACACTCTTTACCTGTGAATATTAATCGGTACAGTTTAGTATTCTTTGACATATGAGTTCAGATTAAATATTCAGAGAAGCGCAGACCCACCAGAGGATTTGATTTATCTATAATGAACATATTCTTCCTCTCAGTTCATACAGAACATAGACACTCTGACAGTAATGTTTTAGATAATAAATCTCACTCTTAATAAGAGCCTTGGAGACAGCCATTATAGGTGTTCATTTTATGGTAAAATGTAAAGGTAGAAATCTTGACAGCTATTTCCTTTTCTCGAGACACTAAAATGACAGAGGCTTTATCGACTGTTCAAGGCTACAGTCATTTGTTCCACTGGAAGATCAGTTACGATCTTCACTGTTTTCTTCTGTGAGTTAATCATAGTGTGTCTCTGTGTGTGTGTTTACACTGCTGTTCAAATTTTGGGGTTGGAAATATTTTTTTAATGTTTTTGAAAAAAGTCTCTTATTTTCAGCAAAGCTGCATTTATTTGATTAAAATATAGTAAAACAGTAACATTATGAAATATTAATACAATTTAAAATAACTATTTTCTATTTTCTATTTTAATTCATTTTAAATTTAATTTACACATGATGCTTCACAAATCATTCATATGAAATCATATGCTGATTTGCTGCTCAAGAAATATGTGAAAAAGAATAATATTATTATCAATGCTGAATAATATTATTATTATTATTATTATCTTAGTTTCCACAAAAAATATTAATCAGCTATTTTATATATATTTATATATATGTGGTCAACCGATATATCGCCTCGGCCGATATTTGGCATTTCTCAAATATCGGCATCGGCCGATATGTTTTCGAGGCCGGAATTGTATTTTGACGGCTATGAGAACGGAAGCTTTCTGATCCACACTCCGGAGCAGAAGGTGGCGGTAATGCACCAATACGCTGGATGCCAACCTG
>NW_015536494.1:1020509-1022824 GCF_001515605.1 Sinocyclocheilus anshuiensis | reverse complement strand
TAAATAATATTATTATTATTATTATTATCTTAGTTTCCACAAAAAATATTAATCAGCTATTTTATATATATTTATATATATGTGGTCAACCGATATATCGCCTCGGCCGATATTTGGCATTTCTCAAATATCGGCATCGGCCGATATGTTTTCGAGGCCGGAATTGTATTTTGACGGCTATGAGAACGGAAGCTTTCTGATCCACACTCCGGAGCAGAAGGTGGCGGTAATGCACCAATACGCTGGATGCCAACCTGTGACGGTCGGTCCGTGTGAATTGAATGCTTTAAACTCGTGATTTCAAATTATGCTGCACTTTATGCATTTGCCCACTGTCATATTCATGTCATTTTCTCTGTGTGCTGTTTGCAAAATGAGTGTTACCCTGGCTTTATTTGAAAAATATGATTCCCAATGCTCACAAACTTCCCAGAATACTGAGTGCCCTGTTGGTTACCGTGTTTACTTCCTTTTTAATTATATTTTTATTAAATATTTATTTATTTGTGAAAAATACTTTGTCATCTAAAGTATAAGTAGGTTTATTTTACACATTTATTTTTTAATCCATTGTCAAATGATTTCAAATTTCTTAAATATTAATTAAAATAAAAAAAAAATAAAAAATTTATATCGGCTATCGGCCCCCCTGCTTTCCAAGATATCGACATTGGCTGTCAAAAAAACAATATCGGTCGAACACTAATATAATATAATATAATTACTGACCCCAAACTTATTTGTTAAAAATAAAAAGCTTTAAAAAGCTTCATATTCATATGACATAAATGTCACACCATTTATTTTCTATTTCTCTAATTGCACAGAGGACCTTCTCTTATCTCTTATTGAATTAAAATTCAGCTCCATTCTCTCCGAAAGACACAGTCACATGACAGCTTTTCTCTCTCAGATTCTTTCAAAATGAAGGTTTCACTTCAGTTTTGACGGATCACTTATTTACAGCACATAAAACAACAACAACAACAAAAAGATTTTCAATTAAAACTATGGTTCTGGTCCGATACCAAGTGTGCTGACTTGAAAGAAGAAATTTCTCTCACTCCACCCTCTTGGATACATTATTTCAAAGAGCTTGCTGCAATGCATTCTGGGATTATCATCTCTATGAAAGATGCATACAGTGCTTCCTTTTTTAATTTTATTAGAATAAAGTATCGTAATCACGCTACCTTCCTTTTGGACCATACTTAAAATGCTGCTTTCATAGTTAGCTCACTAGGTTTCTCTCTCTGTCTACGGCATTATAGTCAGCTCATGGTATTGCATAACAGTGTAAATGCTAAATCCAAAGAAGGCGGTTGGAGTCCTCCAGGTGGTGGGAGCTTTACAGGTTCAGACTACAGCGATATATAATGCAGCTACACTTCATTTATGAATTAATAGTGCGCTGACGCAAACTAGTCAATGATTTATGTAACAGATGGAAAAAGCTGAAATATCAAAAGGGTTGTTGTGTGGGACTGCATTAGTAATAGAGTTCATTAGACTGCAATGTTATTTTTTAAAATCTTATGGTCACACTTTATTTTAAGGTCTAATTCTCACAATTAACAAAAAATTTTGCCTCAAACGCCTCATTTGCTGCTTAATAATAGTAAGGTAGTTGTTAAGGTTATGTATTGGGCAGGATTAGGGATGTAGAATATGGTCATGTAAAATAAATGCTTTATAAGTACTAATAAACAGCCAGTATGTTAATAATAGGCATGCTAACAAGCAACTAGTTAACTACTTGAGAATTGGTCCCTAAACTAAAGTGTTACCAATCTTATTTCAATATAATTCAACTTGTATCTATTAACAAACCATTAACTATGACTTTTGTCTCAATAAACTCCTAATTTGCTGCTTATTAATAGTTAGTTAAGGGTAATAGGGTAGTTAAGTTTAGGTATTTAGGTAAGGTAGTTGTTAAGTTTAGGTATTGGATAGGATTATGGATGTAGGATATGGTCATGTAAAATAAATGCTTTATAAGTACTAATAAACAGCCAGTATGTTAATAATAGGCATGCTAACAAGCAACTAGTTAACTACTTGAGAATTGGTCCCTAAACTAAAGTGTTACCAATCTTATTTCAATATAATTCAACTTGTATCATGAGTGGCCTTGAAAATGAGAGGCTCTCTTAAAGGGGTCATATGATGTTGCTAAAAAGAAAATTGTTTTGTGTATTTGGTATAATGAAATGTGTTTATGCGGTTTAAGGTTCAATAAACACATTATTTTCCACATACTGTACATTATTGTTTCTCCTCTATGCCCCGCCTTTCTGAAACGCGTCGATTTT
>NW_015536494.1:1019909-1020111 GCF_001515605.1 Sinocyclocheilus anshuiensis | reverse complement strand
CCAGTGCGTTGTGATTGGCCGAATACCTCAAGCGTGTGACGGAAATGTTACGCCCCTTACCATACTGTGATGCATTGTCCCGGCACGACGAGACAAAAACATGAAATTCCATTATAAACGAGGCATTTGTTGCATCCAGTGGGTACATAATTACGGATTATAATGACTTATACTGTCTTTTTACGCGTTGCGTTGCATCGTG
>NW_015536494.1:1019473-1019857 GCF_001515605.1 Sinocyclocheilus anshuiensis | reverse complement strand
TATGCAGATTAAATAGGTTTTAAGGAAACTTTTGTCTTGTCTCCCGAGGCCACAGGAGAGCGCAATGAGCAAAATAATGCAGCACATAATGTCAACGCATGGAAATAACTGTCTATAAAAAAAACGTGCATTACGTCTAAATTAACTCGCATAAATCGAATATAATTTCGTAAATTGCATAAACAATTATGAATAAAACGGTATCATGTATTTATATATTGCTTAATACAAAGAGCCAAATCGTCCATCACGCAGATTGCATTTAAAAACAAGAGACGCAGTGAAAAGGAATAAACCTCCACAAATTCGCGACGTGTTTTCTAAAAGTTTAAACTGTTTTAACTTTGCATGGCTTTCTATACATCTCTTGTGTGAGACGCGAGT
>NW_015536494.1:983239-1019329 GCF_001515605.1 Sinocyclocheilus anshuiensis | reverse complement strand
TTGTGGATTATTGTGATGTTTTTATCAGCTGTTTGGACTCTCATTCTGACGGCACCCATTCACTGCAGAGGATCCATTGGTGATCAAGTGATGTGATGCTAAATTTCTCCAAATCTGTTCAGATGAAGGAATAAACTCATTTTATTGGATGGCCTGAGGGTGAGTAAGTTGTCAGCAAATTTTCATTTTTGGCTGAACTATTCCTTTAACATGTAAAACAGTCCTCGACAGAATATGAGTGAGTGAGTGAGTGAGTTAGAAAATAAGTGGCTCATTTTGACCAGTTTCCTGCTTCACTGTAGGGACATTTCTGTTGCTCATCTGCTGTTTTAGATGCTTCCCTGCTTGTGCTCATGCTAAATATTTTCATTGAATTAGTAACAGCAGCTATTACTCTATCCCGACACGTCAGTTTCTGACTCAGCAAATTTAATTTGAAATGAGACTAACCATTGTTTGAACAATGGCAAATTATTTCACATTATTTTATTTTGCCTTGCAGATGACAAAATGTCCAAAAAAACGATGTACTGTGGTGCACAAATGAAACGCTTCCCTTTTAAATGCGCATTACGTCACGCTCTTAATAGTCAATGTGATAAACATGACAAACAACTGGCAAAATCCACATGCAAATGACCAACACCAAAGCGGGAATGAAATGCTCTTATAGGACTGAATCTGTGCTCTGTTGTATCGAAATGCGTCCAGCTCTCAAGATTAAATTTGCCTTGGAACAAAGTCTTTTTAGAGCACTGCCTCCTGAGGCATTTGTCTCTGTCAACATAATATCATTTTGTGTAATGACTCAGCAGAATAAATCCAGAGTTGGACTGACAGAGTCCCACCTTGCCAAGAGCTCAAACAATCACATCTGTGGTCAGAATGTAAATAGTAGGGAATGGAACTCAAGCACACACTCACATTTCTGCAAGGTTAAAGCACATTTTATGTTCTATAGATTTAATAATATATTTACTGGAGCTAATATTACAAGGAGTTGCAGTACTATAGCACATTTTGAACTTACTGGATTACTTTTTTTTTCTTTTAGAAAAACAGTCATTTTGATAACCTGATATGGAACCTTGAAGCTGCCACAGGATTAAAAAAAAAAAATTCTGAATATCTCACAATTTCTGACTCAGAATTAGAAGATATAAACTCAGAATTACGAGATATACACTTAGAATTGCGGGTTCTAAACTCGCAGGTCTGAATTGTGAGATAGAAATTCAGAATTCTGGAGATGGTCCTCACTGCAGAACACAAGATCCAGGGGGCGTGGTTGAATCCAGATCCAACTCCTCCCACCTTACATATACCTAAACCTACCCGTCTCCACCCCCTGATCCCTAAACCCACCCATCTCTACCCCTAAACCTACCAATCTCCACCCCCTAGATGTGGATCCAACCACATCCCTGGATCTTGTGTTCTGAAGGGGCTACTGGAATTCTGGCTCAAAAAATGCTTTTTGGTGCAATTACAGCATTTACCAGCAGGGACCCAGAATTTATTCCACCAAAAAAAAGTAGTTTCACCTCAAAAGGTTGGTTTAGACCATTTTACTTTTTTATTTAGTTTTAAATACAGAATATAATTTCTGGAAAATTCAAAATTATATTTAATGTTATTGATTATTATGAATGATCAACAGCACAAAGAATATTCCAGTAAAACAACAGCAAAACTCTACCACATGTGAGGGAATTGCATCATGGGAAATCACAGGTGTGAGAACAGTTTAATAATTAATTAAAACAAGTGTGTCTCCTCAAAGGTGGCAAGGTCTTGCAATGAATATCCTGAGCAGGTCTCAGACAATCCCAGTGTGTCTCAGATATCACAACACAGAACTTTCACTTCAGCTTTTCACTTACTCCATAACCATGTGAACACGCAATTGATTTTAAAGAAAAGAACATTTGCATTCTGATTTGAGAAATACTAGAATTGTGATTTCATAATGTCCTGTTTTCTGTGATGGACTTTAACTTGTATTTTTGTATTCCTCAAGCCAAGCACAAACTACAAGACTGAAGCTAGTCACTCTCATGTTTTAAATATGTTGCCTAAAAAAAATCTAACTCCTGCCCACTTCTCCCCAACCAGTCTCAACCATACATTTTCAGCTTTTTATCTTGTTCTGTGTAAATGAGAAACAACCAAGCTTTTCTTTCAAGTCATTTGTTTATGTGTCAATAATCAATTCTGGCTTAGCTGTGGACATGTGTGAGAACAAATTTGGAGATCATATCTATTGTTGGGGAGAAGAATATTCTGTGTTTAGTTGTGGAACGCACAGGCCAACATGACACAAAACAAAAAATAAAATGTTTAAATGTGCACAGGGAAACAAGCTTCAGCTGTAAAATCTTACAGGCTTACAAATTAAGAAACATCTAAAACACAAGTCATAGCCTAAATGATTTTGGATAAGAGTGTGAGGGGATACCAGTTCAAATCCCAACCTTAGCTACATATTTTTTATGACCATAACTCAAACATGACAACAGAATTAAAAATATTATTTGAAATATTATGTAACATTTAGGTTAGTATTTTCTGTAGGCTAGAATCATTGATTAGCGATATGATGTAGCCTAGGTCAATGAATCGCCTGAGTCGGTTCTCGGTTGGTTTCAAACAGAGTTGGCAGAACGATCTGAATCGGTTCTGTATTAACAAAGCCAATTTTATTGGTGCACGAGCCACAGTAAACTTTACTGATAAATCCTTGTCTGGCGTGAGAGATTGCCTTTTACCAACATTTTCCACTTATATTTCAGCAGTCATATCCTGTTTGTCCTGTTTTTTTTTTTTTTTTTAATCAGAACTAGTGATGCCCGATTCATAATTCAATCAATCTTTCGAGTCGATTCTTTCAATCGCTTTCAGTAAGAGTCCGAATCATTGGCCACACAGTGTTGCCAACTTAGCAATTTTGTTGCAAGATTTAGCAACTTTTTCTTCCAAAAGCACCTAGCAACAAATTTAGCTATTTTTTTAATTCAGCTTTTAGCAACTTTTTATAAGTGATTCAAACGATAAAAAGGCACATATTTTCCATCTAAATTACACAAAAAGAGGAAACCAAAGATGCCTAGCAGTACACACATCACGTGAATTAAGTTAACTGCTCTTTGCAATTGTTCAACAATAATAAGACGGATCTGCATGCTTTCTAATTGCTCTCGCGGTGCTTTGATGTCAAACACTGATCGATCTGCGCAGCGCCACTTCAAGCCGAACACACCTATTGTGATACACCTTGTTAGTAGCTTGTACCTGTTATTGTTGTTCAGTTAGTACACTGTAAGAAAATATCTAGAAAAATGGAAAGGGTACTAGTAATTTTCCAGGACATTATCCGTCATCCCTTCTCCATTATCCGTTGTAACTCTGTAACCCGAAAACACAAAATACAATGCGTAATTTAAAATGCAGGTAAAAAACCTGTGAAAAATCAATAAGGAAAATTCCTTCATATTAACATAGTAGACTATTTTTACAGACTTTTCTAGAGTGTGTTACAATTACTTAAATTGTAATTGTTCAAAAATGTGTGAACAAAGTGTTCAGTAATTCAATGTTGTATTTAAGAATAGTTATTTATATTTTCATATTATTATATAATGAATTTATATTATTTTATGAACAATTTTTTTTAACAAATCAAAATTAACATACACAAAATATATTTTTGCTGATATTTGATGCAGTGACACAATTTTGCGTGATTACGCAATGACATCACAATGTCATTTAGCAACTTTTAGCAACAAATCGACCTTCCTTTAGCAACTTCCCATGAAAATTAGTTGGCAACACTGAGGCCACATACACACGGCAAGTTTCAGGAGTGACAACCGCCTTTAAATGCGGGAGTGAGTCCCGTTAATTGTCGTTCCATGTGTGTACGGAACACGACTCACTCCGGAAACTGCCATGAATGGCAGTGTGGTAATCATAGTGCACGTTGTGGTGTCTCGGAGAGAATGGAGGCCCGCAGATTAGCTAGTTTTGTGTTAGCTGCTGTTGACAAAACAATTAAACATTAGACTGCAAAGACATGCGAATATCCGCAAAACCTTATTAAACCGCCGTCGTCGGGAGAGGCGTCGTAATCTAGTTTAGTTCTTTAAACTGTTGTTATTGAACAGCCTCTCTTGACCGCAACTGGTCGGTCCACAATGAGCTCTCGCCGCCATCCTGTCAGATCTGAGGTAAACACTTGACGCCTGACAATACATGCACATTGGCGTGCTCCTCGTGACATCATCATTAGTTGGTCCATACACACTGCACAGAATTTCTGTAAATGCAGTTGTCACTAGGCTACCTGTATTTTTCGGGAGTTAATGCGGTTGTCACTCCCGTATTTTAGTGAATTATGTGTGTAGGCCTACAGAACGCGATTAAGGAATAAAAGGTGAACTGACAACCGAATTTAGCTGCAGTGTGTACGTGGCCATAGACTGGTCCGAATCCGTTCGCATTTTTGTTGGAATCATTCGCACAGCTCAGTGACGTGCTGAATTGTTTGGAGCGCGTTCTTCTCACTCAGTAAAACAACGTGATACTCGAAAACAGAGACAAACAGAATGCTGAATGAAATGGATATTTACCTAGGATCCATGGAAACCATCCTATCATTTGCCAGCGAAGAAGAAGGTCTTTATTTAGTAAATATTTGCACTTTCATGCTCTGTACTGCAGGTACATTTCCCAGTGAAAATTGTACACATACACATTGAAGTACCTTGAAACCTTAATTGTTAGTGCATGTAGGCTGTACGCTTTATTTTAATATATTTTAATGGTTTCATGATGTCATGACATCACAAATCTGTTTGCTTTAGCCATTCAATATCACTAAACATTGTAAACAATTTAGAAGCTTTGGCAACAGTTGGTCACAAGTAAAAACTTGTTGACACAGTATGAATATACAGTAGAGTGAAACATGTATCTCAGATAGTCTTTGAAGATACATTTTTGAGTTCATGCTGAGAACTGACTTTGATTGCTCATCTTGTCAAATCTGAGAACACTTTGAGACAATTAGATGTTTTCTAAAACGGGACATGAAATCACTAGGGGGAAATATCTAAGAAGAAAAAGAAGAAGAGTTCTTCATTTGATTTACATTGCTATAGAAGAATTGAGATAAATATATATCCTAAATGTATATTATTTTCCCCCCTGATCCTATGGGTATGTAGAATTAAAAAAGTTAAATTCACATCCTTGAATCTTAGTCTTTTTATCTGACAAAACTATTAGGATATAAGTCTTGTATGTTGTCATTACATAGCGATTTATACAGATCTAGATGAACTCACTCCATCTATCGTGTTTGTAGAATCAGCAGTGTTTATGAAGGTCTTTATTTGTTAATCTGCATGAGCAAATCGTCCCCCTGTGCTTTGATTTCTTGATTATATGGCAGGCAGTGAACAGAGGACAACAGCGGCCTGTGATGAGAACTGAACCTCTGGAATGAGTGTAAACACAGCGTTCAGAATCAACAGCAGGGCTGTTTACACGTCTGCCGCAAATTGCGAGGAGAATTTCCATAATCACGTTGTGTTTCTGTAGGCTTCATTTGGACCCCTGTTAGTCCCTGAAGATGTTGTCAGGTTTAAAGAGTTTCTGTAAGAATCAGGTAAAGGATGATGAGAGCGCAGTGGAGGATGAGTCATCTCGCTGCAAACACACAGTGATTAAGACCACAGAAAGCCATCCAACACACATGATTTGTTTCTGTGCGGGTGATTGTGGGAGAAGAATGAGGATGAATCAGAATTTGCTTTGTAATATTGTACATCTTTGTTCCATTTAAGTACGTGTTTTAGGATGGTAAACGGCTCCTATGAAAAAGTACCTTGATTTTTTTTAGACATGTACAGAGGAATTTGTAAATACCATGGTGGGTTGGTTGACCAAAATCTTAAATTTTAAATTTTTTCATTTGTATTTCCTAAATTTCAAGGTCACTGCTTAGTCCTATTTTAAGTTATCTTAACAGGAGTAGAGGGGGAAGTTTTTTTAAGCAAATTTCATGAATTAATTGTATTCTGAAGCACAGTATAAAAAACTTAAATGATATATTTGAAAAAGAACTTATTAGAGAAAATTAGAGATCACTTACAGATACCTCCAAGTTATTGGTGTTAATCTGGCACCTGGTGCTAATTGCCTTAATTATATGACAAACGTTTAACTGGCAGCATTCCTCTAATTTTCACTGAGATTGCAAGATGGCAGGCCACTCTAAGGTAACTGAAACCCTGCAACAGGAGGTTGTCCAGATGAAGGCTAGAGGGATGACCCTTTCAGCCATTGCAAGAGAAGCTGGTCATTCAAAATCTGTGATTTCTAGAATATTACATCTTTACAATGACACTATTTCCTTCAAGTCACCCAAAAAGGCTGGTCGTCCACGTAAGACAAATGCAAGAGAGGACAGGATAATGCGGAGACTCTCAATGGGGAATTGGTTCAACACTGCAGCTAGAATTGCTTTCCAGTCCAGTGCTGAACAGGGCATGGATCTGTCTCGGCATGTTTAAGAGAAGTCAGACTGAAAGCGCACTCTGCAGTGACCAAGCCTCTCATCAGTAGAAAGAATCAGAAGGCTAGACTAACTTTTGCTGAGGAGCATGTTGTGTGGTGAGAGAAGAACTGGTCCAAAGTTCACTTTAGTGATGAGAGCAAGTTTAATTTATTTGAGTCTGATGGGAAACATTTTGTTCGGTGTCAAACTGGTTAAAGACTGAAGCCCAAGTGTGTAAAGAAGTCAGTGAAAGGTGGATGAGGAAGTGTCATGGTTTGGGCGATGTTTTCTGCAGCAGGAGTTGGGCTTCTTATACAGCTACATGGCAGAGTGAATGCAAATGTTTATCAGAACCTCTTTCAGCCTCATGTGATACCTTCCCTGCAAGCATCTCCCAATCAACCTGCAATTTTCATTAAAAACAATGCCCCCGTCACACTGCAAAACGGGTAAACCAGTTCCTTGAAGCAAAGAACATTGAAATAATGAAACGGCCAGCCCAGAGTCCTGATCTAAACCAGATTGAAAATCTCTGTAAAATCCTTGACAGAAAAAAAAGTACACTGAATTTTTATTCGTACCACAGTTTGAGAAGCATAGTCTTAAAGGGATAGTTCACCCAAAAATGAAAACTCGCTGTTTATCTGCTTACCCCCAGGGCATCCAAGATGTAGGTGACTTTGTTTCTTCAGTAGAACACAAACAAAGATTTTTAACTCAAACCATTGCAGTCAGTCAGTCATATAATGGCAGTCAATGGTCCACGGTTTTGAGAGTCAAAAAAACATACACAGACAAAACCAAATTAAACCGCGTGACATCAAATAAATACGGTCGGGCAAAAAATTCCATGTTGTCTGATGATATATCAAAATCGTCTTCCATTGTGATGACCTGTACTTCTAAATATCTTTAGATCATTGCAGAGCCAGTGAACACGTCCACAATCTCTCTGCACTGTGTAAATAATGAGTGACGTATACGCGCGACAGATCGTAGATCGTATATAGTATAGATAGTATAGATGCCCTATTCGACCGCTCCAGATACGTTGACGCGTCCGCCATTTTGGAAAGTATCGCGGCCCATAGAAACAGTCACTAATGAGGCATCTACTTATAGATATATATATATCTATGTCTACTATGCCAGAGCACGTACATGCATCACGCGCCGGATGTTGAGAACGCGCTCAAAAAAAAAAAAATACAAAAAAAAAAGACAAGCTATCAAAGTGCCAGCAAGCTACTGCCCACGTCTCCCCAGTCGCCGTCCCATCTATATTGTTTATCTTCTTGTTCTGTACAAGAAAATGACCGCAAACCCTCCTCCCTGTTGTTTGTTGATGTTGTTAAGAACTCTTGCATTGTTGCTTTGTATGTGAGTTTGTAGAAGAACAATGGGACTTTTGGGATGGTTGTTTAAAGTCAACCCAGTCTGTAGTTAGTTGTATAAATTGAGTCTTTAAATTTACTCAAGGCGTCCTGCTTCTGTCCTGTAGTGTTAACTGGGCCTTACATTTCAATGTCAATAGCAATAGTTTCCTCAACAAGCTTGCCACTGCCCTCTGAAACCACATACACAGTCCGTGCCACTTTATTTTGGAGCGATGAAAGGCTCTTGATGAAATCACTCTAAATCTGTTGAACGCTTAGACCAGAGGGATGACTCAGTGCTGAGAAGAGGAAATACAATAAAATGAAATAACCTTCTGAACGTGCCACCTTTCCCTCAGCAGAGATCTCTGCTTCCGTTGCTGTTGTGGGCTGTAGGTTTATGACAAAAAGCTGAATAAAGAACTGATTATTTTTTTTATACCTGCTGCAGGTACCACAGCTTTTATGATTACAACTCTTCTCTTTCTTCAGCATGCTTTGTCTGTTTGTTTGTTTTTTCACATCTCCTCCCACACGTGTCTCAGATGTGTTCGGTTAAAAATAGACTAGATTAAACCAGCAAGTGAAGATCAGAGTGTGAAAGTCAGAGTGGAATACCGAACAGGAGAAAGTCCCATGATTCAGTGCTGTTCATTAATGCCATCTCTCTGTGTAATCCCAGAACTCCACAACATACAGCTCTCAAAATAGACCAATGTTTTGTGTGTCTGTGACATTAAAAGGAATAAAACAACAAAGCATTGACACAACCACACACAAATATACTATACTTTTCAATGACTATTTGTCCTCATATTTCTCAGTTGTTCTCTGTCGATTACAAACAAAGATGTGATTTTTGTCATGTTGGAGTGGAGCAGTCACTCCTTCTCGTGCACCACAAACTACTCTTACCTGTTGTATAAAGATATTGTAAGAGGTAAGTAGTATGCTATTCCCAATTCAGCCAGCATCACTTGCAAAATTAAACATATAATATCATCATGTGGCAATAATGTGGCATACTACTTTTTGAGGAACGATGCTCCATATTGTTTTAAATACAATTTTAAAATAGGCAGCATACACTATATGCTGCACAGTATTCAACAATATTCTGTCTTGAATGGCAATGCAGCGTTAACAACACTTTTTAAATTTAACCCAATTAACAGATGTAGAGGACTGCAAACTCTTCCTTCTGTCTGTTGATGGAGTACAGCTTACGCTCGGCAAACATCTCACAACATTCAACCAGTGTGTTAATGAATTATTCATCAGCTCACAGAAACTATTAAACTAAGCCTTTAATGAGAGAGTTTGAGATCATTAAGTTCAATGTACTTCAGTCAGACATTAATCAGCCAGTTTGTTCTTTATCCTCTGGTCACTTTTCATATTTATGAATGTGTCCAAAGTAATAATTTTGTGTTCATATTTCTTCATATTTTCCTTTTTATGTAATAAAAAATGAACCTATGCTCTAGTTTAGATTTTTTTTCTAGATTAGCAGCTCTCAAGCTTGTAACTGTGTTTGAATCTGTTTATGAATGTGGTTTAGTTTTTGTTTTTTGGGATAAAATCTGTGTGGTTTTGGAATGTTTTGGGCTCAGGTCACCTTCACATATCTGCTCTTAATATCTTTTCTGTGTCTGCTTGCTTTCTCATGTTTTTCCCAGAAGGAAACCTTTGAGTCAGAGACGAGCGTCCTGTCAACATGTTCAGCACCAAAAGGTCAGAGCAACACACTGGTTTGTTGTCTGTTTTTGTGATCTTTTATGAAAATTTACAGCAACTTGGAGGACTAGACTTTATTACTTTAGTTGTAGGCTCTTAAGGGCTTGATAAATCACTTGCAGATTAATGGAAATACATTTAGTTGAGTTTGTGTTATATTTAACCATACATTTTTGTCACAATGTTTGTTTGTTTTTGCACCATTTTTTGTCCTTTATAGACTTCATATTATGAGAAATGAAGTCATAGTGTTTTGTAGTAAGAAAACATCCTGTAGGTTTCCCTCTGATTGCATTTTCATTGCAGCCGTGTTTTCAGAGTGTCAAAAGCCAGGTTTGACTCATCTAACTGAATATGATTATGCCTCTTGTGGGTCATTGCACAGACACACACACTGAGTTTGACGCCACAGACAAATGTAATTGGTAGCTTGTGCAAGTAAAGAAACCAACTGGGATGCACAAAACTTACAAAAGCTGCGTTGAGAGCCTGTGACCTCAGGAAATTACATTGTTATTCTGCACAAGATTTACCCTCATGCTTGTCATGAATGCCACAGTATGTTCTTGAACACACAGTACAGATTTCAGCCTACTTACTAATTAACACTGATCGTATTAGTCATAAGCACGATTTTCTCAAGCGATGATTCTCATGAGATGTTCGTTTGGCTTTCTAGATGTGGTTTTGTGCAATGATCACAGAATCAGAGATCAGAAAAGCATGATTTTAAGGTTGTAGTTCAATTAGCCTATTAGCCATGTAGATATGAGTTTTGTTGGTCAGCCCTGTAAGTAACCCATTCTGATTAGCTGATGACATTTGACAGCATTAAATACAAGAGTGAGAAAAAGAAAGATTCATTAGGACACATTTTGGCTGCACACATGCAAAAATACACCTTTTCCTATACTCTAATATTTCCTGTGATTTTATAGAATAAGCCTGTTGTCATTTTGTTTTTGTTTTTTTGGTCACATTGTTTTGCATTCATTTAGCCACTAGTAGTGAAAGTTTGTTGTTTTTGTAGAAATTTTTGCATTAATGCATGTGTGACAAGTAGCCGTTTAAAAACATTGCGATGAAATGTAAAAAAAAAAAAAAAAGTAGGACAGGGACTTGGTTCTATATATTGGTTGTAGATTGGATTTTGCAAATTTTGTGATTTTGGGCATTTTGTGGGTTTGACATTTCGATTAAAGATTATAAAGTCGCATTATGAATTGTTCACAGTAGGATCAATAACATGCATTTATAAAGTATATAGGGGGATTTTTCATTTCATGCCAGCTTTAAATAAGAAAACATTTCCATTTTAGCAGCTCCTAAGTTTTAGCTTGTAAATATATGGTGCACTGTTTTTTACAATTAGTTTTTTCTCCACATCCTTCCACAAGTCACATGACTGTTTAGAGGAATTTATTTGGTAAATGTGTTTCTATTGTATTTCTTGTTGTTATCTTTCCGTTCAGCGTTTTTATGCAATATCCCAAAATTTGCGTAAACAATATGTGGGTGGAAATCCAACTAATGACCCTAATACTGAAATGACAACACTTTCCAACACTATTAAGGGTAACACACATGGTTTTGAACCAATCTGCATCCACTATAGAGCTCTTTTATTGTTTGTGTTCTCATGAGCAATTTAGTGGCTCATGTTTACATGCACTTGTTAAACTGTAACAGGAACACAGCTAAATTGAATCCTTCATCGCTGGGATTGTTTATTAAATGCATTACAGTTGGAGCAGCTCATTAAAAATGTTGCCCTGCCATCAGTCTTCTTGTGAAAAATGAGCCTTAGTTCTCTTTGAGGTCACTGTAATGTTGGGCGGCAGATAAGGCTTCCTCTAATTAGATTTAGCAATGTTTACGTTCCGAAACAAGCTCAGGTAGTAAGAGCTAAACCCTTCCACCGATGCCCCGGGCACAGGACTCATTACGCAGTCGTCACATCGCGGTCAACGGGAATCATCTTGACCTCCTGTAGCTACAGTGTAACTTAAAATCCAGCAAATATTCAGCTGACCTTGGGTAACAGAAAGAAGGTTCACCCTCCAGGTTTGTTTTGAAACAAATCCCATTATAGTTTAATTTAGTTCTGCATCCTTGTGTGATTCCTGTGCACTGACTGAAGTAGACACTAATGACTTCCTGCTTAAGCAGGAAGCGGCCGTTTTAGGATGCAGAGACTGAGCTGTCACATACAGGGTTTTAATTGCTGTCGGTGAGTTCTGTCACAATATTAAAGCAGTATTGAGTTGGACTCTTGAGCCACAGTGAACAGGAGGCAGTGATGCTGTGGATGTCATATTGTCAGGCTGAATGACATTATAAGAAAGGAATTATAGTGTCACAGAGAGCCTGCATTTCATTGAGAAAATAAAATACTTTGAAGATGATTGTTAATTTGACACAAACATGTCAGCAAGTGACTTGCTTCATCATTTACTTTGCTTGTGTGGGAATAGAGGCGCATGCAAATTGAATGGAATTAAAAATCTTTACAGTGTTTAAAACAAAAATGTATGATATTATACACTGTAAAAATATCAGTAGTAATAGGGAACAACTTACTGTATTAATATGAAGGAATTTTGCATGTTGTTTTTTTTCAGGTGTTTTGCCTTATTTTGAATTCGAAGTTAACGGAAATGTAATGTCTGTAAAAAAAATTACTCAGTAATATCCTGGCAGAAAATTACTTGTACATTTTCCTTTTTTTCCTTTTTTTTTTAACTGTAATTATAAAATTATATTATTGTGGATAGTGGGTATTTTACTGGACATTTAATTGTGCATGAAATTTTTCCTGTTAATATTTACGTTGTGCATGCTAATTTTTCCTATTTGTGTTTACATTACTTTTGCCGCCATCTAAAACAAATCTAAATTCCAAAAAAGTAGTTACATTGTTAAATGTAATCTTGAATATCAAATATAATATAATAAATATAATTATTTTTATAATTCATATATATACACATATATAATTTATATTGTTATTATTGTTATTATGAAGAATTTAAACAATTTGTTTTCATTTTTTGTGTTTTATTGTTCACTTTGTATTTTGTCCAGTTATCAGCCTTGGCATAAAAATAATTATCAGTTTACTGGTGTCAGCCAGAATTTTAAGTTCAGTGCATCCTTAAACTTTACCATCTTCTTTGATTACATGCTTATTGCTGATGCCCCATCTAGACCTGCCACTGTTGTCAGAAGCAAAATTGATGTAAGACAGATCACAGACGTGACGTTGACAGCAGCAATCCACACCACGCTGTTCCCATGTGTAATGTGGGCTCAAATCAAATCCCTAACCTTGCCAAAGAGAACACTGACATCAATGACCCACACTTGATTAGTTGCAACTTGAAAATGCAGAAGATGTTCTTCCTTTGGAGAGCATAAGACACAAAGGGATATTGATAATGCTCTTCAAAGGCATAAAGATCTAATCAGTGCAGAATGACCCACAATGCTGCACAGATTTCCTGATTGACACTGGGAATGCTTTGGAATTCTGAGAAGAAATGGTGGAGATGTGACAAGCTCAACCGATTACTGTCCCCTGCTGTTTCCTTACCTGAGGGGGATTTTGATTGGTGTTCTGTAAGGTTCATTAGCATAAAGGGGAGGTGTTTGTGAGTTATTCTGAGTGCGTGTAATCATTGGAAGCTGATTTTGGTTGTGTGCACTCAGGGCCCAAAATTAACACTGGCCAAGTGACAAATGCAAGTACAAATTGGATTTGACAAGTACGTGAAATAAAGGCCTATAACTTTATTAGGAATTGCAGCATTAGGTGGTTTAAGTTGAATTGTAAGAACCTAGAGACGTATAAGAGACGATGTGTGATTCAGTCTTTTTTTTCCTCCAGAACTTACTGTGGTGACACATATGTGGATTATTCCTTACATAAAGCCAACAAAATGGAAAAAAATGAAGCAGGCACATTCTGTATTTATTTAATTTGACTGGCAGCAGCCACTTTACGTTCACTTTCCTGATGATGAATAATATGCACTGAATCAGACAGCTCTTAAGAAAGACATGATGGCCAACGATGGATGTTTTTGTGAGCTTTTGTCTTGTTTATCTTTGCAGCCTAACATGAACGTACACCCTTCAGCTGTTGATATGTGTGATTGACGACACCACTGGCAGCGGAACGTGCTTGTCTGATCTGTTTGTTGTTTAAGATGTGTTTACTTCTGTCCTGTCTGTTCAGTGTGTCTTCTCATCATTTTAGGGTCCTTGCTGATGCACATGCAGTCATCTATCTGCGTTTTCTAGTTGCTGTGGCTTAGAGATACATGCGGTTGTTTCTTCAACTATTAGATAAAAAACACTTTATGCATATTTACCTTTTCTTTTGTTTTTGTCTTTACACATCATGTATCTCACATCAAGCAGAACTGAGGGACAGTCGTGATTTGTGTAAAAACTTACAACCATTTTCACACAATAAATGGTTTGTTTGTACAGTAAATTTTGAAATCATTATTATTTTTCATATTTTTCCATTGTAGTGGTATGTGTTTTCAAATATTACAACCCTCTACATTGCGAGTAAATCACTCGCATATGTGACTAAATCTTCACTTTCACTCTGGGCGACTAAATGATGTCTAATATTAGCCACTGGCTAATAAATTCTCAGATTTTACTCGCCAGTGTGTGAGTTGGAGGCTAAGTATAAGTTTAGCACGGATATATTTTCACTCGACGAAAACACTGATCGCTTCAGAGTTTCATTTGTCAAGCGATCTGTGCTATTTTTCAGTTCATCTGAATGGACGTGCAGCGCACCTGTATTTGACGTAGGCTACTGTAAACTCTAGTGTGAAGGCGCACGACACCCCGTCGCTTTGTCTCACACACATGCAAAGAGAGAGAGTCTTACATACCATGCAGAATTGATGCCCTACATGTAAACGATATTCTTTGTTGTATTTTCCTGTCAAAATAACGAAGTTCCTTTGAAATTCTTCAGCTTTTAAGAACTGCCAGTTTTTCCAGTAGTAGGCGGAACTTTTTTGATTTCAGCAATCATATTTTTCCATTGTAGTGGTATGTGTTTTCAAATATTACAACCCTCTACATTGCGAGTAAATCACTCGCATATGTGACTAAATCTTCACTTTCACTCTGGGCGACTAAATGATGTCTAATATTAGCCACTGGCTAATAAATTCTCAGATTTTACTCGCCAGTGTGTGAGTTGGAGGCTAAGTATAAGTTTAGCACGGATATATTTTCACTCGACGAAAACACTGATCGCTTCAGAGTTTCATTTGTCAAGCGATCTGTGCTATTTTTCAGTTCATCTGAATGGACGTGCAGCGCACCTGTATTTGACGTAGGCTACTGTAAACTCTAGTGTGAAGGCGCACGACACCCCGTCGCTTTGTCTCACACACATGCAAAGAGAGAGAGTCTTACATACCATGCAGAATTGATGCCCTACATGTAAACGATATTCTTTGTTGTATTTTCCTGTCAAAATAACGAAGTTCCTTTGAAATTCTTCAGCTTTTAAGAACTGCCAGTTTTTCCAGTAGTAGGCGGAACTTTTTTGATTTCAGCAAATCAGTTCGAGAGAACGCACACAACCTGATTAATATTCATGAATCCAGGAGCTCGTTAATCCTTAGTGTGTTTTATATTGTTCTTAGAATTTGTAGTATTATTATCATTATCTTATAAGTATTATTGTTAGTTTTTTCCCATTTTTTACAAAAACACTGAATGACCAAAAAAGCACCACCACCAATCCTAAGTTCAGTTAAAATGACTAATATGCATTCATACATGGTTACCGTTTAAATTCTAATTACTGAAGTACTTGATAATCATAATATCATGTTATAATGCTTGACTGACTGATGTTAAGAGTGTACTTTCAGATATTTAAAAAGCTGTGTGTGTATATATAAGTCTGGCGCGTAAACTAAAGAATTTACTAGCCAATGGCGATTCAATTGCCAAGGTGTCCGTAGACGGTTGTATTAGTTAACTGGCAACCAGCATCCACATCTTTAGGACATTGGATTTTTTTTTTTACAAATTTCAGAATAAATGTAGCTCCCGCTGCAATTCCCTGACCTATATTAAAATCTCTAAGACCAGAGTGAATTTATTTAAAGCTCTAGAGACATTAGATGTGGGAGGGCTGGTATCATTTTCGGTTGCAGAAAATGTAGCAAATATTTTCCCAATATTTGTGAGTGCTGTGTAATTTTTTTTTGCTGGTTAGAATATCTTAGCAAGATGTTAATTCCAAACTCCATTGATATAAATTGTGAGTCAAGTCTACCGTGTGCTTCGCATGAGCTGCTCTGTTTATTGACCTATGGAGTTGCTGTTTATGTAGTGTCCCAATTCTGTTAGGTTTCATTTCAGTTAAGATGCCTGTGTAGGCAGTAGACAACAAGACATCTCACTGCTTTTCGAACGAGATCCGTTGACCCAATGAAACTCTTTATATAGTGAGTTGAATCTGTTTTACATGACTATTTGCTTTAGGTTCGCGTTATACCATCCATTTACCAACATGTTTTCACAGTCTATTACGGAGTCCAGCTTCCCTCCGTTTTAGTGCTGGGATACAGTCATTTTTCTCCATAGCCAAATGCTCAAGCTCCATTTTTATTTTTTTAGGCCGTGACTTTATTTTCAGAGACTCTGATCATTGCCAGAGGTTATTCCAAAACACTGTTTTCCATTGGAATAATTTTCATCATATTCCCATTCTGACTGTAATTTATCACTGTTCCACCTCTGTGTTAATGTTTGGCTATTTAATTGCAATATTTGCACTGTTCTTAAGAGTTTTTAATACTTAGTTGGCACCAACTATTGATTTTGTATATGCAGCTTCATGTCATGTGTCATTTATATGACATTTGCAGGGTATTCCATGGTACTTTAAAAAAATACCACAATATTACCATAGCACAAACATGGTAAGTGCACAGACTGTGATTAGAAATTATTCTTCTCAGTATTTAGTAGGTTTATCTTTTTTGTCTTTATCTTACGTTTATCTGTGACGACTTTTTATATACAATTATCTCTTCATTTAGCTTTTAATTAATGTTTTGTGAGGACAGATTGTTGCCTTGTCATTTGCTGTAGTTGAATTCTGGCATCTTATTGGACGGTATGGCAGCGGGTGTTGTGGCAGGCAGTTGCACTAAGCTGCTATGATCATGTATTGAAATAAGGTGGCAAGAAGGCCTGTGTCCTCACATTAACACTTTATATGAGGTGATTTAATGTCTAATTGTATTTCTTACTTGCTTTCAAGGTTGTTTATTGGTTGTGTCTTTATTTACTCACCCTCATGTTGTTCTTTTGCTGTTATTTCATTCTGTGGAAGCACTGTCTTCCAAGGGTGAGTAAATAATGACAAAACATTTATTTTTGAGTGAACTAGTCCTTCAGATAATCAGAAAGAGATGTAGAAATAGAATCATGGTTGCTGAGCAGAATACATAAATCTTGTGAGTATTTTTTCAGCAGACATATAAGGCCATTTTAAAATGTCTCTTCAGAGCTTGCGTCAGCAGTTTTTTTTTTTCCGCTTATACATCCAGTATCAAATCATGTCAGATTTTACACTAGACGCTTGATTAGAAGTCTTTAAATGACCTAACCCAGCCACAGGCTTGAACTCCCCCTGCATTACTCTGCCACACAAACATTTGCTGACGAGGCATAAATGCATTGATGGAATGTTCTGTCGCTGTCGCCTCACATCTGAGCGAGCCACTGATCCTCCGCTGCACATTCATTTGAATAAGCGACATGCTTTGTGTTGTGTGGCTCTCTGATGCAGATGTTTGTCTGACGAACAGACAGACAAACATAAAAATATATCAAAGCCTATGGATAAAAACTAATATGAAAAATTTAATTTGGCCATAAGAAAGTACCTCAGAAGGTAACCTTGAAACAAACTTCACATTGTGATCACACCTTTGATGCTTGGCAACACAGTCCATGTAGGCAGCTCAGTAGTTTTTATAACTGAGCATCGAATGTGTGGGAAAAGGGATGTGGAGGTCAGTGACTGTGATTCGCAACTTGCCTTTTAGCAAATGCTTCTCTAAAGCATTTAGATCACCAATCACAGCACTTTAAATGAGTCTTGGCCCATTTGACCCAGAGAGTCATGACAGATATTGCTCAGATTGCACTCGAGTCTATCGTGATCAGTTCAGAGTAGATTGTGTCTCTGGATGTAGCTGTCAGTCATTTAACATTTCTATCGTAAAAGAGTTGACTCATATTAAATGATTTGCATTTTGCAAATTTCCGTCTTACCTCACTCTCTTTCAACATTAAAGGGGTCATATGATGTTGCTAAAAAGAACATTATTTTGTGTATTTGGTGTAATGAAATGTGTTTATGCGGTTTAAGGTTCAAAAAACACATTATTTTCCACATACCGTACATTATTGTTTCTCCTCTATGCCTCGCCTTTCTGAAACGCAAAACCCATTATAAACGAGGCATTCGTTGGATCCAGTGGGGACATAATTATGGATTATGATGACTTATACTGTCTTTTTACGCATTGTGTTGCATCGTGCCGCGCAAACATAAAACCATGTCTGCATTTGTGATCGAAGAAATGACAAACAACAAGCCCTACTCTACACTGCCCAAAATTCGCGTTTGAATCATCAGTGGTGTAAGGTCCCCGCACTTGGCCCAATGAAGGTATCCAGTGGCGGATGAAGGTTTCTAGTCTGGGCCTTTATGTCTTGTTCAGTTTACGTGTCATTCTTTTATGGAGAAACCTCTGCTCCTTGTGGCACCTTCTCTAGGACGATAGTCTGACCCATCTTCATGAATCCTCTCACCTCCAGCAGTGCGGTTATCTGGGCAGACTTCAGGTGAAGGTGTTCCCCTTGCTTACACACTGCTTTGTGTGAGACACCTGAAAAGAATCTTAATGGCCATTCAATGACTGAATTCTGATCAGGGATTAATATATTGTCCTATGTGTGTGAGGCTATGTGGTTCTGTCATTGTGAAGATGGACAATAGATCTTTAGTGGGGTACCACGTTTATAATCTAAACCATCATTGTTTTCTGTTATGTGTAGTGTTCAGACTAGTGTTGTCACGGTACCAACATTTCAGTATTCGGTACCGATACCTACTGTTTCAGTGCAGTCTGAGTGTGTAACACCTGATGCTGCTCTTGCAGTTGAGCCTTCACAGTCTGCTGTGTCATGAGCATTAGAGACCCCAGTTCTGCTGGGGACATTTTCTAGATTAATTGGTGCTTTTGTCACCCATGTCGTCATGAACTCCAATGGACCAATGTCCATGGCTTTAGTTGCAGTTGCTCTCATTACAGTCAGATCTGTGGGCAGAAATGTGTTCACCTGTTTCGGTGTTGTCTGTTTGGCAATTGTTGTTTTATGGTGTTGTTCACACATGCAGATCTCTGTGGCACATAAAGACATCTGGTATTTTGGTCTGATGTTTAGTATTTTACACCTCCCTTTCATTATTTTTCAAGTAAATTTAAAAGATCAAATAGTGCGTTGTGGCTGCATTCGACCGTGGCTTTGTGTAAATACAGTCATGTTTATGACTATCTGTTGAGTACCAGAATATAATTTGGATGATGGTATTCCAATTTTAAGTTTCATCTCCTGTTGCTTAGGCAAACAAAGAGATATTTCCATTTCAGAACAAGGGGTGTCATTCTTCGTCTACGCTGTCGCTATCATGTCCCTGACAAGTACGTGGTTTCGTCTAATTCTCAAACCCACCGGATCCGGTCTCCGGTCTAACAATATGAGTATTCCGACTCATTCTATAAATGTGTATATATGGGATGCGTCTGTCTTTCCCTCAATATTTCTAAAAGGCAAATAAGAATTGACTTACCACAGCAGCTGGAGAAAGAGAAGGAGATGATCAAACCTCAAACGCGAGTTTTGAGCAGTGTAGAGTAGCGCTTGTTGTTTGTCATTTCTCCGATCACAAATGCAGACATGGTGTTATGTTTATGCGGCACGATGCAATGCGTAAAAAGACAGTACAAGTCATTAAAATCCGTAATTATGTCCCCACTGGATGCAACAAATGCCTTGTTTATAATGGGTTTTAATGTTTTTGTCTCGTCGCGCCGGGACATACGGAAATCATTTAATTACACCAAATACACAAAATAATGTTCTGTTTAGCAACATCATATCACCCCTTTAAACTGATGCTTTGCGCTGGCCTTTGCACTCTGTTTTCTGTGAACAGTAAACCCTGGCTACTTTGATTTGATTGTTCATCTCAATTAGTTTGACATTGACTGGCGCAGGTTAATTCTCACACTTCAATAGTATTTATAGCTCCTAACGGGCTGTGTGACTATGAACAATGATTACCTCACAAATGTATGTCGCTATGCATTTTTCCCTATTGGTTGCGTGCCAGTGATTATCTCTCTGTGTGTTGCCATAGGTTGCCCCCCTGATATAGGGGGCAACCTATGGCAACATTTAAATTATTATTATTTTTTTTTATACTATATATTCCCTCAGGTCCTGTGAACAAAGACACTGTTTTCACTGCATTTAAGTCTAGGTAAATTCAAGGCCTTTCACATGCATATAGATTTGGGAAGCATAAAGTTACAAGCTGAAAATGGACAAAACATTCAATTTATTTTCTACCATCTCTTTTACTCTTAGAATTAAACTGGATGTTTTTTTGTTTTTTTTGCAGCTGAGCCATTTGGAAATTTAAGGGGGTCTGAATACTTTCCGTACCCACTGTAATTATAAATAGCTTTTTCATGTATGAATTGAAGAATGGTGCTTTGCTGCGCTCACACATGGGCTGCAGATTTAATGTGAAGTTCAACATAGTTTTTAATTGCCCCATCAATTATGAAAAGCATCTTTGCAAATTGGATTTCATTCTGACAGAAATATGAGTCTGTTTTGCAGTTCAGTTTCAATATGTGTGCTTTTTGGACTGGAGAGAAAGTTTTCAGTTTTAAAAGTTTAAGTACATTTTCAGTATAGTTAACTTTTTTATTTAAACTGCTTAAGAAAATTGTAATCCTCATGATATGGCTCCTTTAGTAACTCAGATCATGTCATGTCTTTTTCTTTTGTCCTGGCGTCAGACCGAGAAGCTTCACGTGTCCATAGCACATGTCAGTGTCACATCATGAACAAACCGTCCTTATGAACCCCACGATGTCCTCCAGCTACACTAAAGCAACTCTCAATTATTCCTGACAGAGCCCACTGCTGTGACACTAAATCATTTATATTTGTTGTTTTCTTTCTAGACACTCTCGCCTCTGGTTCTACACAGCTTAATGCAACCTCAGTGACGATCCATAAGACTACTTGTTTGAAGAATGCAGTGACTGAATTAAAGCAATTAAAGAAGATAATTGTAAAAAAAAAAAAGATCCGCTAACATTGGTGGGAAAAAAAATATCAGTTCAAAATAGTAAAAAACACTTTGGACAGCTTAATTTGTTTTAAAAAGATAATAATAATAATAATAATAATTATTATTATTATAATTATAATAATAATAATATATTTAATACAAATTTATATTTAATGATTATCTAATTAATGAGAAATAGACAACTTTACAGCTCAATTTTTTATATTTATTAAATAATTTATTAAACATAAAAATTATATATTTAATAAAAATGTTTGATGATTATCTAATTGAATTTAGACAAGTTTACAGCTCAAATATTTTTGAAATAATTTATTCAAAATAAATAATTAAATATTTAAAAATATTAAAATATTGAATGATTTAAGAATTAATTAAAAGTCTGTTAAATAAAATTTAACATTTCGGCTTATAAACCCTCTGGATGTCATTTATTTATTTATGTATTACAAATCATTTCTTTTTTTTTTTATTGACTTCATGCAACAAATGCTGTTTACTAATTATAAATTGTATTGAACCAGAAACATTTTTATTTCTAAAAACATTTCACACTTTACCATTGACTTTTATTTAACCTAGAATATTCCCTGTGATTGCACAAGCAAATAAATGTCTTTAGTCTCATTTCACAACATTTCACAGATCATCAAATATAAACATACCTGTTAGTTTACTTACACAGGTCTGGAATTGAAACATTTTGCATCTGCATTCGGAGGAGATTACAGATTACTTTCTGTAATCAGAAAGTCTCAATTATTGATAGAATTTATTACCTGCACTAAATGCTTGTACTGCCCTTTAAATGCGCTCTAATTAGTTTCTTATCCTTCAAAGTCACTGATAATATTGATCAGAACCAGTGGTGGTCCACAAACAGTCTGCTTCTCTTGTACGCTTGTGTTTATAAACCAAGGTCAGCACTGTCCGCTGTACACAGATGAGAAAATCACTCATAGATTAGGGAAGAATGAAATGCCAGGAGATGAGCTGAAAATCGAACAGCTTCGTCTCTAAACTCAGCGGCACTTCTTCAGGGACGCACGCGGCTGGTAGTTAATTGCCTCTTATGTAATACTCGAGACCACGTGTTCGATGGCATTTAGATGTGTGAATACAAGGTGAATGTTCAATGCATGCTATAGATTTGACATAAATGGGTCATATTATGAGGAATCAATTTTTCCTAATTCTTTTTAATAAAAAAGACCTTAATGTCCGATGAAACTAAGAAGAAAGAAAAAATAGCTCTTTACGCAGCTGCAACAGATGAATGAGCACATGCCCATATTATTGAATGGACCCATTTTCTCTCCATGTCTTTTTAAAACTCTATGCATTTCTTTCTTCTGTGAAACATAAAAGAAGATTTTTTTTGTCCATACAATGAAACTCAGTAGGCCCCAATGTTGTTTGGTTCTCAGTGTTCTTCAAAATATCTCCTTTTGTGTAACACAGAAGAAAGTAAGTCATACAGGTTTGGAACAACATAGGGGTGAGTAAATGACACAATTTTCATTTTTGACTGGACTATCCCTTTAAAGTTTAAGTCCATTAAATAACAAAGAAGGAGACGTTAGCATCCAAACACAAAAAGTGTGAGCACTGCTTGCATAAGCTTTATATAAGTAAAGATTGATGCAGTAAACCATTAGAGATAAGAATGATTCACACAGATTGATATGATTACATAGATTATTCCGCAGTCTTTGCCACTCAAGGTAGATGTCCGTAGATCTGGTGAAGCTTGATAAATGCTGTTCTGTTTCACCTTCAGCTCAGTAAGGCGTGCAGGTCTCGAGGCAGCCTGAGGAATCAGTGAACACAGAATAGGCGAGAGATGGCAGAGCTGTCCTGACTTCCTGGTGGTTCACTGGAGCTCTCAGTGGATGCCGTGGCGAATGGGAAGTGACATGAGACAACCACAGGCGCTGCTGGGCCATGCTGATGTGACAGAGCTCATTACAGAGCCTCGACGAGAGTTCTTCGCCAGCTGCGGCATATATTTTTAGCAAACTGCTGTGTGCCACGGTAGATGGGCACAATTATGCAACAATGTCTGTTCAGAGATTTTTCACGTTGTAGTGTGTGATTAAGTGGAACTGTGAAAGAAACGATTGTTTTCAGACAGGTTTCCTGAACACACCTACTGCCACACCCACTTTGATTCTGGTAGTCCCTCCCCCAAACTCACACCATTGGTTTAGCCAGAAGCCAAGTAGGGGTGTGTGATATTAACAAAAAAAAAATATATCTCCGTATTTCCTGGGATTTTGTCAATAACGATAATTAGATGATTGCGGAGTGTGTTTTTGTGCTGGTACCTTGACTAGTTTTAGGCCTGCTGTTCATTCAAACGATTTGTTCAAATGGCTGATTAATAGTGTTGGGTCTGAGTACACTTTGTTGAATCCTAGTCCTTAAACAATTGAGTTTGAGTGTGAAATGTTTATTACGGTCTTTTTGTCTTAATTTTATGTTGTTACTTATTTTTTTAACTTTCATATTACACTTGATGTGGATTCATGTTTACTATGAAAAGTTTCTGAGTCCAAAATGTCAGTCGTTTCAAATCTGAGTCCAAGTCCTGAGTCTAAGTACCCCAGCTCTACTAATTCATTCAGGAAC
This sequence comes from Sinocyclocheilus anshuiensis, assembly GCF_001515605.1. Classification (NCBI taxonomy): domain Eukaryota; kingdom Metazoa; phylum Chordata; class Actinopteri; order Cypriniformes; family Cyprinidae; genus Sinocyclocheilus; species Sinocyclocheilus anshuiensis. The sequence continues at coordinate 995,562 of NW_015536494.1, read as the reverse complement.
GAAGCAGTGAATCATTGATTTGTTCAAAAATGCTGATTCATTCAGGATTGAGACACCACTGTGTGTTGCTCATAAATGCGCAACAGTTCTGTTGCAGCTTTGTTTGGAGCTATTTTTGTTGCTGAAAACAGACAATATTGGCAATATTAGGGGCTTTCGCACCTCAGGATCATTTTCATAGTTCCTGTAACTACTGGCAGACGTACCTGCTTTTTGCCGTGTTGCACCGCAGGAGCTGGGAAAGATTTTAGTTATAGAAACACTAGCTTTAGAACATTGGTTCCTACTTCAGAGTAGTCTAGCCCAGCACAATAGGAACTACCAATGAAGTAAGTGTACGTTGATTGGCCGAACACATGCCATATGAGACACAGGCACCCATCATTTTTTAAAAGCTGTGTAAGCACACAGTTTACATATTTACTCCATATGGAGTCTGAACGTGGAAAACAGTGATAGATGGACCAAAGGCGAAATCCAGGCACTTCTCTGTCCTCCATCCTCCAGTTGTTGACATTGTTGAATGGCACGCTTAAATTATGTCGCTATTTGCCGGCTTAAGTCACTTCAGAGTTCCTGCTTGGAATGCGACCAGGAAAATAGCCCTGGGGAAAATGTAGTCCTCAGGGGACTGCCCTGTTTCCTATAACTGAGTTCCTTATAACCTTAAAATCATTTTCCAATAGTTCTGATATTTGGGAAAAATACTCTTACTTGTGTGATATTGCTTAACTATATCATAAAAGCTGGCTTGAATATATTTTAGCTGGTTGGCATGGCTTCCTACTGAATGACATTACTACACCATCTCGACCTAAATAGATCATCTTCCATTGTTGGCTTTTTGGTGTGAATCTGAGCCATGGCCATGCTAGCAATTCATCCCATTTGTGATCAGATTTACAGTAGGACATCCAGTTTACTATGACCAACAATACAGCCATTTGGCAACTGATTAGTGTGTGATCTGGCCGTAGTGTGTGAAAGCCCCATATTTGTATAAATCACACAGTCAACGGAAAGCCGCTCACCCTTGTCAGAGGACATGTCGGATGTTTTAAATCAAACTTGTGCTTCTGCCATCACTTGGTTAGATAATACATAACAGCTGCTTTTAGGTTGAGGAGCCCGAGGACAGCTGAGCAGCTGTAATTATCACGAAAGGTCATTGAGTGTTGTAGAGCACACATCCTCTGGACCGTAGATTGAATTGGCCAAGAGCAGCACAAAGGAAGAATGAGTTAAGGGTAATTCACACTGACAATGGAAGTTGCCAAGACACTGTGTTGTTGGTTGTAGTGAACATTTCACCCACTGGATGCCGTAACGTTATTGGTGGGCTTCACAAGTAACCATTGCAATTGACCATCTGACCTTTAGAAACAGGTTGGTTGTAACAATACACCACACATGTAGTGTATTGTTAGTTTTTAAGATTTTATCTCCCTTGAACACCAAAGCAATTCTATTGACTGAAAGATCTTTACTTACTGCCTGATTAAAAGTCCCACAAAATCGCTTCAGTATTATTTTAGTATTATTTATATACTATTGTAGTATTTATGAATATTTTGAATTAGCTTTAATCAGTTTTAATTTTAGTTTTAGTAAATTACTTATGTGAATGTCATTTTTATTAACTGTTTGCTTTTTACAATATTTCTATTTACTTTTATTATTTCATTTTTAGTTTTAATCATTTTAGTACTTCAGCTTGCAAACTTATTTCAGTTGCAGTATAGTTGCCCCAACACTTCTAATTTTCATTTAAGTTTAAGTTGTTTGTCTAATATTTATATACTTATTTCAGCTCTATTTCAATTAATGAAAATGTTTTTTAATAGTTTGTTACAAATAACAACAATGAACCCATTTATATGTTGTCTTAAATGTAAATATACCAAATAATGTTAAAATATGAATGGTCAAATATTATGTGATGTAACCAAATATATAAAATAATTTTTTTGTATTTAATTTAATTGGGGTTTTTATTTTCAGTCAGACAGCAAGCTTTGCATACCTCTTGCCAATTAGTCTGAAAACTGAAAGCATACTGTGAGCTAGTCGTATATACAATTTTTAGTTACCACTATTACAAAAGTGAAAACCAGAAAGACATTTTTGTCTATCCACCAGAAGATATCCCAGTAACACATTTAGCAATATGTGTTTGTCACTGGGTTTGCTATTATCAGGTTGGCTTACATGTCTATGAAGGGCTTGGTTTTGAAGAGAGAGCATGTGTTAGTCGTTTTTTACGTATGGATCACTTTTATTATACATTTATGATGCTTTTTTTGGACTTTGGTAGTCCTTGGAAACTACATGCTTTTTAGTTTGAACATGCAAAATGTAGTTTTTTGTTTCATGAAAGTTTGGAATTACCTGAGGGGGAGTAAATGATTACACTAAGCTCATTTTCAAATGAACTGTCCCTTTAATGCATAATAACATCTCATTTAGACTTTCAGTAACACTGATGCAGCAGGTGCTTCACACAGTCACATCGTTACTAAAAACACCTTCAATATGTTCTCCTAAAAACAAGCGCTCCTGCTTTCAGCTCCCTAACATGTTTTTCCAAACCCCGATGCTACCTGTATAGGAACCCATTGGCCTCCTCAAACTATTAATTAGCTGTTGACAGTTCAGTGATTCCCACTAATGAAGATCCACGGCTTGTTTCCGCTGTACATCAGACAGGAATAGTGTGAAGTCTCAGCGTCACATGACCAGCTTCACAGCCTGAGAAACCAAGAGGAAATCCATAAGTGTGATGTCTTCAAGTGAGCTGCACACGATTGTGAGAGCATCATGAGTATCATGGGATTCTGCTACACCTCTCTCCACAGGCTCTTTCATCACTGGTATAAACAGATGCACGTTTTGCCACTGGGCATGTCTTTAATGTCAGCTGTGTGAAGCGATTTTTGAGCCAGATTCTTGCTAAGCTGTGTCTTAGCAGGCTGTTGTTCAGAAGGAGAGCGAGAGAGAGAGAGAGAGAGAGAGAGAGAGAGAGAGAGATCGATCAGTCTTTTTATGCTAGCTCACTGTTTTCCCCCCAAGGCTAAAACCCTCCATCTGGGTCAGTTGCAGTGTCCGAGACGATTTTTGATGTGCGAGAAATAATTTAGCACCTACAGTGCACACGTTGTTCTCTAGCCTCATATATGAAACATTCAACATGACATGAAAAAAAAGTGTGATTATTCCTCTTGACTGCAAGTCGCTAATAATGCATATCACAGGTCTGACTCGATGAAAACACCATGTCAGCCCCCTCTTTTCTGTCAAAAGTTTAACTAATGTATTTAAATATGTCTTATTTATTTGTCAGTTTGAAAAGTGATTTATTAATGTATTATTTGCTACATTTCACTACATTATTAAATGTCAAATAAATAGATTTAAAACTAAACTCGATTTACAATGAATTAAAAACTATTTATTTAATTCACATTTTGAAAAGTTACTTATTTAATTGACATTTAATTGCATTTTTAGATTAAAAAAATATATATATTTAATTTTAATTCGGCTTGAAAAGTTATTTATTGTTACATTTAACAAAGTACGTTAAAATTCATATAAATTAAATAAGTGCATTTCAAATGTGAATTAAAGAGTTGTACCTACTCCCTTTTTAATAAATAAATAAAATTATAATTTATTTAATTATTTATTACATTAATAAATATTTATCTGAAGCTCATACCTGGCTTATGAAAAATGTCAATCCTGACTACCTTAAATCTAGGGTACAGATGGGATTTGTTAGGAATTTATTAATTGTAGTTTTGATTCCTTGTCAAAGAACCTTGTTCTGTGATGTTTAGAACCCAACTTGACACATCCGGGATAGCTTTCCAGGTCTGAAGCAGGATGGCAAGTGTTTTTCGAGTGGCAGTTTGCCGCACGTGGATGGGGGTATTGACATTCGTGTTAATGAGGAGAGGAGAAATGCTCTTTTGAGTATGTGGGTCCCCTTATAACAGTGGTGGTTGTTTTGGGTATGCGCTGAATGGGGAGGACGAGCCCAACTTGAATGGAGCTTTTATCGCTCAGTGTTGAGCGCAGGGATGGAGAGTGGGCACGAGACTTCTTCAAGGGAGTTCCAGCCTTGACGAGAACTGACCCTCTCTTCTTCCTCTCTGCATTTGGATCAGGATGGCTTCTGAGGCTCAGGGTCCATGTCACCCTGGGGTGTGGACCTTGACGCCTAGGAAACGGGTAGCGAAACGGGAAGCTCAGACTTAAGGCAGTCACACACCGGACGAGAAGCGCAGCACCGCATCGCGCCGCGCCACATCTTTAAAATTCTAACACATTGTTTTCTATGAGTGTACGCACACCGGCGGTGCCGTTCGCCGTCTGTCCGCGACGCCCAGCTACGTCGTGTTGTACTTGTTTTAAGAATTGTTCTAGACGCGACGCTGCGCTTCTCGTCCTGTGTGCGACTGCCTTTAGGCTGGTGCAGAGGTGGCACTGGCTTGGCAAGCTGCTGAACGGATGGCGACTTGAAACAGCCACTGCACTGGAGCGCTTCTGCAGGAAGTTGCACTTTGCCTGTGATGATTTCTGTGCCACTGTAAACCGCTCGGGAAAACCATCCACAGTTAGATTCAGCCAAAGGTGGCGCTCCAGCACCACCAAGTTGGCCATAGCCTTGCCGATCACCTGCGCAGTGGCCTTAGGAGCGTGCAGAGCCAAGTCAGTTGCTTTGCGCAGCACTTTGAAGGCGTCAGAACTCTGGCCAGACCCGTCCATGGTGCGGAGAAGCTTGGCCAGCTGCTGAATAAGCCCAGTTCGCTAGGGCTGAGGTAGTCTTGCAGGGCATAGAAGGATGCGCTGCATGGGCTTTTAACCCCAGGGCCGATAGAGGGCACAGATGTGCAATGACTGCTCCTCCAGAGGGGGAGCTTGCTGTAACCTCGTTCAGCGCCGTCAACAATGGTGGGAGTGGCAGAAGTGGAGGGATTAACACGTGCCGAGTAGGGGCCGCGCCACATCCTGGTGAGTTCCTTGCAAACTGCCGGAAGGAACGGGGCGGGTCGCTGGTAGGAGGATTGTTGATTGGCGCCCTTTCAGGAACCACTCATCGGCCGTGGGTGGGCTCTTCCGCCGAAGAAAATCAAGCGGCTCGCAGTTGACGAGGGGCGCTGATCCTCACGTGTGGGGATCACGCTGCTTCTTCCTCCTAGGGGAGGGGGGAAATGGGACAGCAGGCCGGGGAGGACCGCCTTCGTGGAAGAAGGCGATCCGTGAGCGGAGAAGGGCTAGACTCATGTTCTCACACTGAGAGCATTCCGCCTCTGTGAGCTCAGCCTCTGCGTGGGTGCTGTCCAGACAGGCGACGCACTCACCGTGACCATCTGCATCATGCAGGTGTTCCTTGCACAAGCCACACTCGTGGTGCGACATTTGCAACAACGTTGCAGTGGAAATTTGCTCAGAAAATATGCTCTTTTTAAAAGCCGGATGGCCGCAGGGAAAGGCGTTGAGAGCTTCTTCCGCTGTCGGTAGCTTCTCATGGCGGCTAGCAGGAGGCTTATTTCTTCTCTTCTCTTCGGCTTCTTGCTTGCAGAGTCAGCAAGGAGATGATCTTCATCGCTGAAGGAGAAACTTCTTATGAAATGGCACTCAGAGCCATCTTATATAGCAGTCGGCTCCACCCCTTTTGGTGGGTTGAAGCACCATTGGTTCGTGCAGCTACTCGAACGTCCATTTGGTGGGTTGAAGTGGCATTGATTCATGCAGCTACACGAACATGATCAAATCAGGCTTCAGTATCAGAGTAAACAGGAGTTTCCCCATAGCATGATTAACGCAACGGGAGAGACTGTTCGAAATGGAGATGTAGTTATGTCCTGCTCCTGTGTTGATTTCATCATTTTTGTCATAAGCTTGACACTAGTCCCATGTGAATTATGTTGTGGGTTTTTTTGCTTCACTCTGATGGGGTTTATTTTTGGCTCCAGACCACTGACAGCATCCTGCCATAAATATAAGCCGGCATTATTTGTATTCTGTACCACAAACGGGAGAGACTGTTCGAAATGGAGATGTAGTTATGTCCTGCTCCTGTGTTGATTTCATCATTTTTGTCATAAGCTTGACACTAGTCCCATGTGAATTATGTTGTGGGTTTTTTTGCTTCACTCTGATGTGGTTTATTTTTGGCTCCAGACCACTGACAGCATCCTGCCATAAATATAAGCCAGCATTATTTATATTCTGTACCACAGTGGGTAAGCCATCTCAGAGCAGGTCTATTTTTCAACCCCAGCCTAGAAATATCATCCTGCGCCACCCACTGCAAACAGGACAGAATACAGATGTGCCCGAATGGCACATTTATTATTCAGATCTATCTGTAGAGCTTTATATACATGTAGGCCACTTTCTATGAATACGGCACACTTTCATGTCCCATTACTTACTATTAGGAATGCATTGAAATTTCGGTCACCGAAAATTATTGGCCAAAAATGGCATTTACGGTTTTTGGCCGAAAGAGAAAAATGGCCGCACCGCACCGCCCAGCAGTGTTCAGCGGACAGGTTGCACTCCCTCTCCCTCTCTTTCATGTGTTTTTCTGTCAATATGGGGTGCTGTGTGGTAATTAATGGGGAAAAAAAATTAACTTAAATGATTTTAGCAAATGGCTGCAATATAACAAAGAGTGGGGTCTGAATACTTTCCGTACCCACTGTATATTCCACTCCACTCATGTACCGCTCAAGTCCGCTCAAATAGACTATAATAATAACTCTGACAGGAAATTTCTATGTAGTATACTTGTTCCTGTTTGCAATAGCGCTACTGTGCTGTAACATAGCTGTACTGGGCAACACTGGTAAAATTACGCTACTCTCTCATTCACTGATCTACTCCCCGCTCTGCTCTGCTCAGATGCTGTGATAATAATTGCTTTGTAGGACTATACATTATTTGTATAATTAGTCCAAAAAAAAACAGTTGAATCTGATTCTGTTGAATAGAACTGAATAAAAATAATATTGATATTTAATATTTAATATATTTTCTGTACAATTGTATTGTGTTCTGTTCAAATAAAAGTGTGGTTATTTTATTGGCTTGTATTTTTTTTAAATTTAGTATCATTAAAATGATTGAGTTAAATCAAAAAGTCTTACAAAATTATTTTAGATAATTCAATAAAATAATAAATAATTATTATGCAGCATTTTCGGCTTTGGTTTTTGGCCAAGTGCATCCAGAATTTTTGGTTTCGACCCAGAATTTTCATTTTGGTGCATCCCTATTTATTATTTACAGATCCCCCCCCCTTTTTTTGTTATGAGATAGATGAGATGAAAATAGTAGTAAAAATTTGCCTAGCATAAGTGGCCATTTTTAAATGCATCAAATGTCTGAATACCCATTAAAATGGTGATTTTGGCCTGAATCATGTCCTGACATGATGGTAGCTTTAACTACGTTCTACAAAAAAACACAGATTTGTTTTTCATTCTGATAGGTTTTTAGCTCCATTGTATGTTTTAAAAAGCTCTAACTCTAATTTGTTGATGGTTTTATGCTGTCAGGGGTATTTGTGAGCACCTGAAATGATTTGTTTTGTGTGTTTTTGGGATCTGGGTCATCGTTAGCCCCAGGGATTTCGCCATCAACATCAACAATGTGTGTATTGTGCTGTGGCATTTATGTGTGTACGTGTGTTTTCCTCTTTCACAGCCCATATGTACAGTGGAAATCAAAATTAGAGAACAACCTACAATTTCCTAAATTTCAAGGTCACTGCTTAGTCATATTTGAAGCTATCCTAACAAGAGTAGAAGGGCAGTTTTTTAAGGATATTTAATTAATTAATCGGATTCTAAAGCATAGTATAAAAGACTGAGATATTTGAAAAATAAATTAGCACCTGGTGCTAATTTCCTTAATTATATGACAAACCTTATCCACATCCACATAAGGCAAATGCACGAGAGGACAGGATAATGCGGAAACTCTCCATGGGGAATCGGTTCAACACTGCAGCTGGAATTGCTTTCCAGTTCAGTGCTGAACAGGGTATGGATCTGTCTCGGCATGTTTAAGAGAAGTCGGACTGAAAGCGCACTCTGCAGTGACCAAGCCTCTCATCAGTAGAAAGAATCAGAAGGCTAGACTAACCTTTGCTGAGGAGCATGTTGTGTGGAGAGAGGAGAACTGGTCCAAAGTTCACTTTAGTGATGAGAGCAAGTTTAATTTATTTGAGTCTGATGGGAAACATTTTGTTTGGCATCAAACTGGGTAAAGACTGAAGCCCAAGTGTGTAAAGAAGTCAGTGAAAGGTGGATGAGGAAGTGTCATGGTTTGGGAGATGTTTTCTGCAGCAGGAGTTGGGCTTCTTATACAGCTACATGGCAGGATGAATGAAAATGTTGGTCGGAACCTCCTTCAGCAACATGCAGTTCCTTCCCTGCAAGCATCTACCAATCAGCCTGCAATTTTCATGCAAGACAATGCCCACGTCACACTGCAAAACAGGTAAAGCAGTTCCTTGAAGCCAAGAACATTGAAATAATGAATTGGGAATTGAGTCCTGATGTAAACCCAACTGAAGATCTCTGGAAAATCCTTGTCAACAAAGTTATGGCTAAGAAACCCACTACAGTTATTGAAGAGTGGACCAAGATCACACCAGTGATGTCCTGCGGCCACAGATGTGCTGACATCATTCAAAGTGAGGGCCTCTACACTTCCTACTAATTTCTGACAGCTGTAACCCTCCAAAATTTTAGTTGTAATCTTCTTTCGTGCTACAGTGGTTACTGTTCTCTAATTTTGATCACTGTGTTTTCCACAAAATAAAGGTTTTTGTTGAAATGCCTTTGTTATTTTGTCAAACATGTTAGTGGATCAGTGGTATACCTACAGTACAGCTAATATTCCTTCAAATTTTGAGCGATGATGAATATTAGCAATATTTCAGAGAAAAATCAAGTATTTATATTGTTCTCTAATTTTTACCTCCACTGTATGTAGACCGTCACATAGAAGGCAGCTATTTGTGACTCATTGAAGATTTATGGTGCGGTCAGATTTACTGTTGTCCATCAAATTTTCACAGGCAAAATCCAGTCATTTTGATGGGAATTCACATAAACAAATTTCATGTGAGGGCAAAAGATTTCGTCATGCATATTACATGTACAAGTTGGTCATGCAGATGTTCTGTGTTGACCAACAGAAAGCTTCTTGGTTTGAAAGTGGCTATACACTATATTAACAAAAACCTTTTTGCCCACAACATTAAATTTCCCACTAAACATCATAGGCTTTGTTCCAAAACCTAATGAGCTGCCTATGTAGACAGCATTTTAAAGAATCATAGGCTGTGTTCTTTATGCAATGAGTATTCCAAATCATATCATAGCAAGCATTATTATGCAAATTTTTAAGCCATGCTTATTTCACAGAAAAGGTATTACATTGCACTGTAACAAGGTGAAATCCAAGGTGGTGTACTGAGTATATGAAACGTCAATTATAAATATGATTCATTCATTCAATACCAAAAAGTATTGACACTAAACTCTAAAAACTGACCATTTTACTCAATATTTGTGTTTTATGTTTTTATTAGAGCTTAGAGTTTTGTATCCCATGGCAACTTTCACAAATCACATACACCTAATGTGGAGCACTTATTTTATGGCTTGTATTAGTAACTGTGGATGAACAGTGAACCGAATAGATCACTTCTGCGGTCAGTTGCCTTAGTCTCAGCCTCAGATGTCACGCCCACAGACCCTTGACTGTACAACTGATATCATAAGACACACAAAATGTGAAATGCTTCAGGTATTTTGAAGTCATCTGATTGATTGAATTCTATAAGAATTTCGGGAGACATGCATTTTGCATTTTTTAATCGTTAGCATGGAAACAAAGCAGTCATGATGTCAAACCCACTCATGGAAAAGGGGGTTTGTCATTGTGTTTATATTGTGTTTATAGCTGTGACAGTGAGCGCTTATCAGGATCAACTAAACGTTGGACTTTCAAAAGTATGTGAACTTAACAGCATAGACTCTGCACCATTGTTGCAGTAAACTTGCACTACATTATTGAATGAATGATTTATTAGTTGTGCGCCTGTCTGTTATTATAGGGGCATTGACTTAAAGGTGCAGTAAGTGATTTCAGAGAAACGTTGATGATATTTGAAATAACCAAAACAAACATCCCTACCCAAAAGGATCACACCTCTATCTTCATAGCTCTGCGCCCATAGTCACAAAAATGCTAAGCAACACAGGCAACTCCCTCATCATGAGTGGACACGCCCCTTACTGGTGGTAGGCCATGTGTTTGGTGCTCGGTCCGATCCACTTTCACAAGCATTTCTCAGACATCACTTACCGCACCTTTAACATTTTTACGGCCCTAAACATGACTCAGAACTATACGAACTGTAATTGGCTGCTTTACATGTCTGTCAGTTGGCCTCTTGAATGGACCAAAACTGCAATGGAATCCAGACCTTCTGCCGTCAGTCTGAAGGTCTGGCTACACGATACTCGTTGCCTATGTTGGCAGCTCACTAGATTTTGGAACAAAGCAATAGTTTCAGAGATCAAACAGTGACAGGAACATGCAACAGTTATTATATGCTGTAAATTGAAAACTTGACCTTGCTGAAGGAGAGCGAGTAATTGTTATTGTTAGTCCTCTTTGGCTTGGTAATTTTTCACTTGTTTATTCTCAATATCCTCTTACTCCTGTTTGTTTAGCCTGGCTTCACAGTGCCAGACAAGCAGTTTCAAATCCTTTTGCATGGCTTAAGCTTTACTCTGGCACTTGCTCTTCCTGCATCATCAGTCGTTTGGGTATATTCGTTAAATAGATTACCCCGGTGGCCCACTCTCTTTAAGGCTGGTCACATGATCTCGGTTCTGCCTTAGCTTAACTTCAGCAGCGCGTCAGTCTGCTGATCAGCTCTGGAAGCGCACCATCAATGGAGCCCGTACTGCACACACCACGGTACGTACAAAAACTGCAGCTTTTCATTCTCAAGTTTTCTTGGCCTTGCTGGAGACATAGTGAAAGTTGCACGACAACAACAAAATTTGTATCAGATTCTACAAACAACTAATATTGGAAAAGCCATTTCCGTAAGGCAATTGAGTTTAATTAATGTGGGATTTTGATTATCAAAATAGGTTTAAGAACAGTGTTTTTCCAGAGTCTTTTAGGAAACATGAATTAGCTTGCAGCATTTTGATTGTAGCTTTTATCTGTGTCTCTCTCTTTCTCTGGAAATCATCCTTAAATTGGGAATTTGCCTTGAGACGTGTTCAATCAATAGCAGGAAAATAACAGCTCTTAGACTAAAAGGAAGATTTGCTGTAAGTTGGAAAGACGTCCGTGGCATGCAGACAGAGTGAAGAGATTTGAAAGAATTGAGAAATCTCTCTTTGGAGAGATGTACAAGAAAGCAATTATGTCTGACCGAGACTTACCTGCATCTTAATGTATTTTTTTTTTCTTCTCGCTATGGATAAATCTTTCAAAACATCTATTTTGAAGTGCAATAAAAAAATTATTTTTGCTGCTTACTTTCAGAACATGTTGTCATCTTAATTCCATTGGGTTCAATCTTCTTAAAATTTGTAAAATGGAAGTTTGCTTAAACCATTTATTTTGGGACTACATGAAGAATTTTTGTTGCAAACTGAAACTGGGCAGTGTAGTTCTCAGCATGCTTTGCATGGGACTTGATTGGGAGAGTAAAGTTTAAAGTTACACTACCATTCAAAAGTTTGGGGTTGGTAAGATTTTTCATAAATCTCTTATGTACACCCGGTCTTGATTTATTTAATAAAAATGCAGTAAAAACAGCAATATTGTGAAGTATTTTTACAATTTAAAATGCATCTTTTCTATTTTTATATATTTTAAAATGTAATTTATTCCTGAAATGGCAAAGCTGAATTTTCAGCATCATAACTCTAATCTTCAGTGTCACATGATCCTTCAGAAATCATGTTAATATGCTGATTTTGTGCTCAAAAATGTTTTTTATTATTATCAATGTTGAATGTTTTTGTGGAAACTGTGATATATATATATATATATATATATATACAGGTTAAAAAGAACAGTATTTATTTAAAATAGAAATCAGTTGTAATATTATAAAAATCTATTTAATGCAACCTTACTGGAATGATTTTATGACCCTAGACTTTTGCAAGTATTTTAAGTGTACATTTCTGTCAGGACCACTATCGTCAAAGATGATTGACAATTAGCATACAGTTTGGATTGGCGGTATGGTTCTGTTCTGG
>NW_015536494.1:979536-983032 GCF_001515605.1 Sinocyclocheilus anshuiensis | reverse complement strand
AGGTCAGCTGATGCGAGCTTGACTAATGTGACCTGCCAGAACTAATGCTACACTTGATTTTTAGAAGTGTTATGTTTCCATTGTGCTATAATGAATAAAACCTAGGTTTAGGATGGGGATGCTTACAGTAGGTACAGTGGTGTGAAAAAGTGTTGGCCCCCTTCCTGATTTCTTCTTTTTTTGCATGTTTGTCACACTTTAATATTTCAGATCATCAAACAAATTTAAATATTAGTCAAAGATAACACAAGTAAACACAACATGCAGTTTTTAAATGAAGGTACCCCACAACAACATCCAAAGAACTGCAGGCCTCACTTGCCTCAGTTAAGGTCAGTGTTCATGACTCCACCATAAGAAAGAGACTGGGCAAAAATGGTCTGCATGGCAGAGTTCCAAGACGAAAACCACTGCTTAGCAAAAGGAACATAAAGGCTCGTCTCAGTTTTGCCAGTAACGCTTGATTGCAGTTGTTGCTGCTAAGGGTGGCCCAACCAGTTATTAGGTTTACACTTTTTCACACAGGGCCATGTAGTTTTGGATTTTGTTTTCCCTTAATAATAAAAATATAGGGTACCTTTTTGTGTGGATCTGAAACCACCTACACTGTAAAAAAAAATAATTTTAACTGGAAAATGTTATAAAAACTCTACGGGAAAAAAACTGTAAATAGGTTAAAAGTACGTTCCTGTATCATATACAGGGAAAAACGGGAAAAGATCTAACCAAACATTTCATGTAATTTTACAGTAACATGCTGTTAATTGTACAGTTTTTAGAAGTAAAAAAGAACAAATCAGTCAAAAATTGTAAACTCCCAGAATTCCTTGTGTGAAACTCCACATTTGAAAGTATTTTGTTTAAATAATCATGTTTCTTGTTTTTGTTATCAGTTATGTACATTTGGGTTTTATGTTACATTTTCTGTTGTTCAATTAATGTTTATTGCATTATGTAAGTGTCATGTGTTACCATGTTGGTGTTTTGTGTTTGCGTGAATGACACTGTGCAGCTTCTGTATATTAGTAAATATTTCTGCTTGTGGAATTGCTACTTACTTTTTGCTGGCTTTCTCTTTTATCACCTGCATTATTATGATGGTTGTCAGTATATGTTAATGGTACAAAACAGATTTTAGTAGCAGTGTGCGTTATTCAATTTACTGGTTTACATTAAAATTTTCTTGTTTGTAAATTACAGTTTTATACTGTATAATGTACAGTTTTTACTGTGAATGTGTTTACAGTTTTTCTGTGTTTTTTTTTTTGTACTACATTTTTTTTACAGTGTAATATGTTGACATCCTGGCAGATGCCATGAGGATAGGTTAAAGTGAGGCATGGCATTTATATGATATGTTTGCAAGCTGACACACTTATTAGGTTGTGTTTCCAGGCTCTGTGTTTGTTTGAAGTGAAGTGAGCACTCCAGGACACACTTTAAGTCAAGTGGTGGCCACAATAATCCTACTTGATCAGAAAAAGTGGATTTACAGAGTTTTAACTGCAGTGTCCCAGTTAGCCCTGCCGATTAAAGCCAACCCCCTGTCCTCTGCCAGCTTCTATCTTTCAATTCATTCATCCATCCGTCCGTTTATCCCTGCATCTTTCCATTTCAGTGCATCTAAAGCTCATCAGAACTATTTAGCCTCTGGCCTAGGCTAAATTTGCGATGATATATTTGGTTTCAAACACACACTGTTACATCATAGGAGTTCATTGCATGCATCATTGTAAAAATTGCCATTACTACAGTGGGATGCGCCATATATTGTGACAATGGCAAATCAGATATGTTTAAAGTAACTAGTGGAAATATATCACTAGATGTCATGGCTCTCTGTGTAACACCCAATGCACATTGCAAGCGAGCGACATGACAAAACTAGAACACTCCCATTATAATCAGCAAGGCATAGACAAGGTGTAAATAAGAGATTTATTGTGCAATGTAGATGGGTTCGTTTATTATAATGGGAGTATTCGTAGGAGAACTGCAGGGATCAAACAGTCATATGAGTGACAGCTTCAGTGATTATAATGGGACAGATCTAATACTGCGGTGTTGCTTGGTTCTGTGTAATTTGTTGGGAATCTGAATAACAAATTTTGTTTTTCATTCTGCCTATCATTTTCAGCCAATTCAGAGACATCATTGCATGTGTTTATATATATATACTGTATATACAATTGGCTATATATAAAATAATAACTGGATAAAATAAATAAATAGCTGGTTGTTTTTTATATTATTATTGCGTTGTTCCTTCCTTCAACATAATCTGCTTTTAATTTGCACGGCACATCATGCATGGGAAAAATTCTGTTTGTTAATTGGACCTTGGTATTTCAGTTGTCAATTATTTTCAATTCATTCACTTATTAGAAGCAAAAGACCAGTAAGTGTACATGACAATCAACATTTATAATTTGAGAACATCTGTCAATCAAACGTTTGGCGGTAAAGGCTAAAGTGCAAGTACACAGTTAGTTCCGACGATAAACTTATTTTGGCATTTATAATCTAATGGAGATATACAGTTGTTCATTTAGTTTTGTTAGGTAAGTTTGTAGTAGTAATTTGATGGGTGGCAGTTTAGCTCATTTGGCAGCTATTTAATTAACTCCACAAATCTGAGTGCATGTTTGTGTTTGTGTGTGTATTTATGTGCCTGGTTGTTTGTGTGTGTATGAGGTCTGAAGAGAAGGTCAAGAGTGTAACTATGGAGCCAGATCAGCCTCAAAAATAATACATTTACAAAACAAAATTCATAAATGCACAGCACAATTTACATTTACAAAATCCGATTCGTAAACGAACGATCCATAAATACATGTAACATCATTCATAAATGTGTGATGGAAATTAATTCAAGAACTTGATATATACATATTTGTGTAAACCTTTTCAATTTATTTAGGTAAGATGCATTTGTGTGAGCATTTGGGGAAATATTTATGCTTTTACTTGTGTATTTATGACTTGGGTTTTGAATTTACAAATCGGATTTTGTAAATGTAAATTGTGCTGTGCATTTATGAATTTTGTTTTGTAAATGTATTATTTTTGAGGCTGATCTGGCTCCATAGTAACAGCTGCTGCTGCCCAGTCTACTGCACAGGAAGCAGCATGTTTCATAAAGGTGCAGCGCCAGTGTGCTGCATTGCAGCATGCATAAACATTGAGAAATTGTTTCCTTTAAGAATCTGTGTACAGTGTGATCGGGCTCAGTGTCGGTCAAATTTAACCTCTTTAGCATTGCATTTGAGGTTCACTTAAGGATTGCTTTCTCTCTGGAGAGAACCTCTCATCATTATTCAGCCGCCATTGTAATTTTCACACACTTGCACATGTGTTTAGGCCTATGTAATGGGGTGGGATCTGTTTATTAGTATGAAACAAAAACAGGGAAGCAGAAAAGCCTTTAATATATATATATATATATACAGTGGGTACGGAAAGTATTCAGACCCCCTTAAATTTTTCACTCTTTGTT
>NW_015536494.1:971690-979450 GCF_001515605.1 Sinocyclocheilus anshuiensis | reverse complement strand
CGTGCAGCCCTAATATATATATATATATATATATATATATATGTATATGTGTGTGTGTGTGTGTGTGCATATATATATATATATATATATATACTGTATATATATTGTTAAATGCTTTGTGATCAGATGTTTTTTCAGTGTTGCTGCCAATACTTTGATATAGATTCCAGGCTCGTTGTATTGAATGACATGTGTATCGTTTTATGTCAGGAATTTGTGATTGAAAGTCCTGCAAATGTCTGATGGCAGACCGCTGAAATACAGGCATCTCTGTCAGACCAACAGCACAATATGCAAGACATGCAATGACACAAGACAACACACAGCATGACAAAAAGTGCACTTTAAAAGTTTGATTTCTGTCAGACAAAAGCAATAATTCATCTTTTCAAAATGTAATTTAAAAGTTTTAGTCCATCTGAAATTGCACCAGTGCAAAGTTGGACTAACAGACCTACACAGTCGATTGTAGCTCGACTTTGTCCAGCATTTTATTATTAGTCCAGTGACCTTGTATGTTCCTGTATGTATGGGGGTCATCACCTTGACAAACAGCCCAAGTGTTGTGGTTAATACTGCTACTGTATTTACTGCCATGATCTTTGACCCGTGCAAGCCTGGATAGACACCCGCACTGAATCAGATATAAAGCCAGAGGTGTTGTATTCATTTGTAAAGCAGAACTAGTGGCAGCTATGTAATCCTCACTCTGTGCTGCTCTCCCAGCCACACAGACATCGCTTCTAGATTGATCTTGCACATTGACTCATAATATAAACCTCTTACTGCTTTGACTGGTCAGCCACGCGATCGTGCGTTTACCAGTGGCTTAAGACAGAAAAGACTAGGCTGTTACATGACTGGAAAAGCCCCTTTGAGCTGCTGTCTGGAACGTTCTAGCACATGGGACACAAACAAAAACATGGTGTTTCTTTTGGCATTGTTCAACAAAACTGTGTTATTATGTTTCAGCTGTTAGATGAAGAAGGTCTTAGAATTCTTGTTGAAGTATGTTTTTGGTTGGGTTAAAAAAGTGAAATGGACTTTGGATAATGGATAAAAGGCAGTGTTTTGAGTGTCATAGACAGTGAAATCTAGAAGATGACCTCTTGATAATGGCCCCATCTTGAATTCCTCCACCATCTTCTGTGTCCAGATGGAGGAAGAAAGTGTAGACAGTTATGGTGAATGACTCAGTCAGAACTCTGAGAATGGATGGATGGATGGATGGATATTGTGGTGGATGGATGGATGGATGGATATTGTGGATGGATGAATGAATGGATGGTAGATGATAGATTGTAGATGGATGAATGATGGAGAGATATTTTAGATGGATGAATGAGGGATAGATATTGTAAAAGGATGGGTGGGTGGGTGTGGTGGATGGATAGATATTGTGAATGGATGAATGAATGATGGATAGATATTGAAGATGGATGGGCGGGTGGATGGATTGATTTTGTTGATCGATGGATGGATATTGTAGACGTATAGACAAATAGATGAGCGAACAAATGTATTGCACACAAGTTATTGCATGGACAGTATTAAATGTACACAGTATTGAATTACACACAATAGGATCAGAAGAGTTGAAAACCTAAAGAAGAGTTGAGGATTGTGAACGTGCTGTTAGGAGTTTGGTCTGTGACTCCTCTGTCTGCAGCTACTGGTTGAGCTGGTCAAACTGCAGGCAGGAGCTGGAAATAAAAGACTTATTCAGAAAGTCATTTATTCTACCTGAGTGCTGCTCACTCTCTCTCATTCACTGGCCTGTTATTTCTGATAATCATAATCTTTCAAAGCAGAACAATATTCATCATTCCTTCTCTCTTTAGTAGCAGCACATGATTGCAACTGTCATCCAACGTGACGCTTTCAAATAGGAGCAATTTAAAGGCGTATACAATGGGCCGCACTACCACTGAAAGCCCAGAACCATCTGGAACAATCTGATCAAATGAAGCTCCCACAGTTCCTTTGTCTCCTCATTAAAATAAAAAAAGACGGCTGTTCTTGGAAAGTGTCGTAGAGATGAGCACTATTATGCTCGGAGTGATGAACACTATTATGCTCAGGACTGGAATGGAGATGTGTGTCCTCCGAATGAGCGGACAAACAGAAAATCATCCAGTGTCAACTAAGTTTTAATTCTCAAGCTCACTGTGGCTGTGTACATACAATGCTACCACAATACTCCTATACTACAATTTGTGCACTTTTTATATCATTTCCTTATTGAAGAAATCATATCTCTTATATTGAATACATTTTTCTATATACATAATATTCAGATAATCTACTACATTAATGTGTTATATGTGCAGTAATAGTCAGTCAGAACATACTGCATGGAATACTGCATTATAATTAATATTTTTTTAAATCAGTAGTTTAGAACATTTTAAAAATATCTTCAATATCTTTCTTAAATATTTTTCAACTATCTATCTATCTATCTATCTATCTATAAATAATTTTCTATTGTTTTAAACATTAAATATGAAAATATTAAAATGTACTGTGATTTGCCCAAAAAATACCCTTAAAAATAATTATTCAAGTTATATTTTCTCAAAACATGCTCTTTATTGTCCTACACTATTTTACTGGACAGCATTTTACTGGACAAAAATACTCATTAAGAGTAATATTTTTTGCAGAAAAAACAGAAAGTTTGTATTGGCTTGGATATCCTTCCCAAGTCATTATTTGATTGATTTGGCTAAAAACATTTTAAAATTAAATTAGATTAATTGCTCTTTGCAGCCTAACATTTTTCTTCCGTAATCTGACGTTTAAAACTTTTTTTTAAGTGGGAATAACATTGCACAGATTTTTCGCAATAAGACCAAGAACATACACTTAAATGGTTAGTTCACCCAAAAATGAAAATTAGACTGTGTTTTACTCACCCTCAAAGCATCCTAGGTGTATATGACTTTCTTCTTTCAGACGAATCCAATCGGAGTTATATAAAAAATTGTCCTGGCCCCTCCAAGCCTTTCAATGGGTGGGGGTAAGCGGGTGTTTGTTCTCAACAGTTCAGAAGAAGTGAAATAAAGTGCGCGCATCTGTAATAAAACTCCCCTCACACGGCTCCTAGGGGGTGAATAAAGGCCTCCTGTAGCGAATCCATGCATTTGTGTAAGATAAATATCCATATTTCAAACGTAATAAACACTTTTTTCTCACTTCCACTGACTGTCATACGCAGAAGCCGTCATCGACGTCGCGTGATTAGTGATGAACACGGAGACAAAACAAAACGCCATTCACGAATTAGAAGCACAAAACGAGGATTTGTAAAGAAAGATGTCGGAGGATTTCGATATAAGCCAAGAGAAGACTGGTTTTCCTTTGCTAAAGTAAGGAAACTTTGCTTCCTTTGCTCCTGCATTTCTCAGAGGCCCGCGGCCGACGCATACGTACTACATCATCCACCTGAACGTCTTCCGCGTACCACAGTCAGTGGAAGTGAGAAAAAAGTGTTTATTACATTTGTAATATGGATATTTATCTTACAAAACTGCATGGATCCGCTACAGGAGGCCTTTATTCATCACCCGGAGCCTTGTGAGGGACGTTTTATTACCCCCATTGAAAGCCTTGGAGGGGCCAGGACAGTTTTTAATATAACGCCGACTGGATTCGTCTGAAAGAAGAAAGTCACATACACCTAGGATGTTTCGAGGGTGAGTTAAACACAGTCTAATTTTCATTTTTGGGTGAACTAACCCTTTAAAAGTTAATTGGATCAATTTTGGTTTCACAGTAACTTTAAAGGTGAAATCAATTAATTGCGTTGTTTAAAATGTTGCGAGTGTTTAAAATAATCACAGACAAAATGCTTATAGACATAATTCAGAAAAAGCATACCAATTCAGGGTCAAATAAACTGACTGCGGCTCCTGTTCTGAAACTAATTAATATGAGGCAGTCATCTACAGCTCTTTCCTCTGCGTATGCTTGGATGGTTTTATCCCGGCTCACTTTCAGAAAGCAAACAGATGTCCCACCTGAGCCCAAACATGATGTGAATTTCAGATGAACCTGTGGATTACGGCTCGGGTCAAACGCCGGTCTTTTGTGCACTTTTGAAGGAATGAACTATTGAACTGAATTTTAATGCTGCTTCTGCTGAGCTGTGCCATTGTGATTTGGCAAATATTCAGGTCTCTCTTGAATAAATCCAAGATAAATACGATTATTTAGCTTTTAACATTTTTGGTATTTCTCATTCGTTCAAGCACCAACTAGTCCAGTTTCCCCTTCTATCTCTCAGTCTCATCGTGATCGCTCCCAGCCCAGATTGTACACAGTCATGCCAGGATGATACCCGCTGACTGCTGATGGGATGTAAGGGTGACGTTTTCACGCCAGCTGCCCTGTGCCAGCGCAGACCGACTGGTGGATGGGAGGTGTTGGAGTGGAACGTGTGAAAATCCACGGGTCGACCTAGAAAAAAGCGCCGAGAGCCCAGACCACCATCTGAACCAAGAGTCACCCATATGAGCCATTAAAGTCCATACTGTAAATCTCTTCTGAACTCTTCATGTTGCCCGTCTCTCATACATAGCTCACTGCTTTTAAGCAGCAAATGTTTCATAAACACGTCCTCTCCTGTGACCTCGTCCTCCAGTGCCAGCGATATGAGTCTGCACAGATGTGCCCTGTTCCTGTCCACTGGTCCCTGCCAGCAGCAGCAGATGTCTTGTGAGGGTAGACCTGGCCACTGCGCAGTGAGATGATCCCTACAGCACATATACTAGTGCTAAATATAAAGTGGAATCCAAAAGTTTGCTTTTGAAGACCACAAATGAAAAAGCTTTTTAATCATGTGATGAGCATTACATCAGCTTTTACAATAATGCATCTTTAATTTAGTTCTGTAGGTTTCACATTTTTGCTCTATTACTTTTTATTTATATTAATGGATTTTGATGAAAATAGTTGTTTTTCTTTACTGACATAATTTCTGCATTTAAAATATTTTCTATATTTACTACTATTCAAAAAGTTTGGGATCAGTGCGAGATGTTTTTGAAAGTGTCTTATTCTCACCAAGGATGCATTTATTTGATCAAAATGCAGTTAAAACAGTGATATTGTGAAATATTATTACAATTTAAAATAGCTGATTAAATATATTTTGTAATTTATTCCTGTGATGCAAAGCTGAATTTTCAGCATCATTACTCCAATCTTCAGTGTCACATGATCCTTCAGAAATCATTCTAATATGCCGATTTGCTCCTCAAGAAACATTTATTATTATTATCAGTGTTGAAAACAGTCATGCTGCTTAATATTTTTGTGAAAACTGTGATGCATTTTTTCCCGGGAATAGAAATAGAAAGAAAATTTTAGATTAGAACGTTCAAAGGAACAGCATTTATTTGAAACAAATCTTTTGTAACATTATAAATGTCTTTACTGTATAATGTGTTTTGGCTAAAAAAAAAAGTATGAATTTCTTTAAAGTTCAATGGGAAAATAATATTAGAGCAATAGATACGCAATATAGAATATTAACAGACAAATTCGAAATACATTATCAAACACTTTTAGTAACATATTAACTTTTTGCAAACAAACAGTAACTATCAATATGTTGATAAACATTTAAGAATTTGTATGCTTTTGAAAAAAAATATATATTTTTTTTTGTTGATTTTTTCAGTTTTATTGATTTTTAATTTTTTTTTTTTTTTTCAGTTAAAAATGAATTCTTAACTGATTATTGAGTGTCACATCAAGTCTGAAGTGAAAGTTGGTCTGATGAGCTCCGACTCATTAAAGTGCATTCAAACAAATGAGTCTGACCTTAATCTGCTGCGGCTCGACCCCTTACAGCATCACAGTGCTCTCACTTCACCACAACAACTGGGATACAAGTGAACCTCTCTTCTCCTTAACTCTCATTCTCTCTCCTCTGTGTTGTAATTCAGTTCAGTTTCCTGCTTAAATCATTAATGTTCTCCTCCAATCATATTTGCCCTTGGCTGTCCGTCTCCACCAATGAGAGAGCAGGAAAGCAGGAATGTGGCTAGCAACTGGAGAGTTATTGAGAGACTGCGGTTAACTCAAGGCACACACAGCTTGAGAGATGCGCGCTGATTCAGCGAGGGAGAAATCTGCCTCAGTGTCACGTTTAAGCGCAGTAATGAAACAGACGTATTCCTCCGGGTTCTTCATAACTCCTCCAGGTTATCAGCTCTTGTCTGCTGGCTGCGTTTCAGTAATATTGATGTATGTTGTGAAATGAATAGCAGTTCCTCTGCTAGTTGTTGTCTTACCGAGGTGCTCTGATAACCGCTCTACTGTCCCGCTCCACCTGCAAAAGCTGGTAAACGCCGTACGAATCATTAAATCCCAGCGAGAATCATAATGTGTTTGTGTCTGCTGTGTGCATTATTTTATGTTTTATAGTTGATCCAGAGAAACACAAAGGCAGTGTCAAGAGAGATGCACCTGCAAAGTAATGTTTGCTGCTCAGTCATTGTACACTTGTGCTTTGCATTGCGGTTTGTATATGGATCCGGTGCGGTAGTACGCTTTGCACATTAAAGCTTAAAAAATACCAAGTGGGGTATTTCTGATGTATTTTATGTCAGAAGATTGACTTTGAGACGGTGGAACCAGAACTGCTAAAATGCTAACTTATTTCTGGGTTTAGCCCTTTAGTACTGCCTACTATTTTTTTCCCAGATGTTTAGATGCATTATGCAATTCAAAAAAATAAAAATAAAAAATCGGTATAGTATTTAGAATAGTAATATTAAATTGTCACATGACCTCACTATTTTACATATCTAATTTTGACTGTCCAAATAAAGTGTCAAAAATTAGATCGCAATTGGTATTGTTTCAAGTTTATTCGTCACACTGGAAATTGAATATTTGAGGGCATTGCATGGTGGGATACAATATTCCACACAATATGCTTTGGTTGTTATAAAAGCATTAACACTACTAACTTTAGTTTAGTTTGTAGCTTTTCCAGTAGCAAGCCTTTTTTTTTTTTAAGAAGTAGCATTATAGCTGGTATTGCATACTGCAATAGTACTACTAGTATGGTAGTATGCTTTTCCAAACATACCTTTAGTTCGTGTTTTAAAGTCACCATGAAATTCTGCGATTGTCTTTTCTTCGCTATTGTGATGTATCCACCTAAATTTTAATAGTTTGATGCTTCCGGGTGTCATTCACATCTGGTTTTAATTATTTTAGCTGTACAAAATCAGTCCGTTATGCTGCTTGATACTGCAAACTGTTTTTTGTTATCAAATTATTTGAATTTACATTACATTACATTTACATTTAGTCATTTAGCAGACGCTTTTATCCAAAGCGACTTACAAATGAGGACAATAAAAGCAGTCAAAACTAACAAAAGAGCAACAATATATAAGTGCAAATGACATGTCTCGGTTAGCCTAACGCAGTACACGTAGCAAGGTGTGTATATATATATATATATACACACTAGCTATCACTAGCACAGTTTTTTAATTAAAAAAAAGAAGATAAATATAAAGTAGAATTAAAATAGAATAGAAAGTACTAGAGTTAGAGGGTCAAATAAAGGTGGAACAGATGTGTTTTTAGTCGTTTCATGAAGATGGTTAAGGATGGTGCTCGGATTGAGTTGGGCAGGTCATTCCACCAGAAGGGAACAGTTAATGAAAAAGTCAGTGAAAGTGATTTTGTGCCTCTTTGAGATGGCACAATAATACGCCGTTCACTTGCAGAAC
>NW_015536494.1:928867-968621 GCF_001515605.1 Sinocyclocheilus anshuiensis | reverse complement strand
TGTCTGTTAGACATGCTGAGATGCGAGCAGCTATCGTCGGATCATCAGGATGGAATGAGAGGTAGAGTTGAGTGTCATCAGCATAGCAGTGATATGAAAAGCCATGTTTCTGAATGACAGAACCTAGTGATGCCATGTAGACAGAGAAGAGAAGTGGTCCAAGTACTGAGCCCTGAGGCACCCCAGTAGCTAGATGTTGCGACTTGGACACCTCACCTCTCCAAGATACCTTGAAGGACCTATCTGAGAGGTAAGACTCAAACCACTGGCGTGCGGTTCCTGAGATGTCATTTTCCAATAGGGTTGACAGGAGAATCTGGTGGTTCACCGTATCAAAAGATTTATCAAAAAATATTTTTTTATTATCAAAAGATACAAATTTATTCTCATAACCGTAAACACACACAAACAGTAAGTGTACTTTGTTGTTCTTGTATTTATGTTACTATAGCGGCAAATTAATTTGAAGTCTTGCACATTAAAAAAAACAGCTTTCATGTTGCAAAATATGGTGGATATCATTGTTGTTTGATAGTTGCTGTGATCTCGTGATTGACAGGTTGCTGGAAGGTGGGAGCGATTTCATCACATATTTAGAGATGAGATGTTGTTGTGAGTGGGAGAGTAAGTTATTTTGGTTAAAGATTACAAGGGCACATTAATTTTTATTTATTTATTTTTTTAATAATGATGAGCATGGATAAATCATTTATAGTAAACACTGCAATATTCCGTAAAATGTAAGAATTGTCAACTTTGATGTCATGGTTTATATATTTTTTGCTTTTACATAGCAGTTTGTGAGACTCTATGTCCCAAAGATGTCACCATTCTCTACAAACAAACACAATTCTCTCTCTATTATGCAAATACCACCTTCAAGAGCTGATGCTGAGAAACCAGAGAGAAAAGAAGATGTGGAGGATAAAAATGATGTCTCATCAGAAAATTTGGGCAGAAATGCAGGTTGCATGCAAAGAGCTGTGCAGAGTGACAGTCAGTTTATAGAAAGAAGACAGTTGTGCATCAGAGTGTTATGTAACCGGGAATGTCAGGTAAAGTAACCTCATTTCATCTGCTCTCACATGAACTCCAGTTCTTCTGTTACACTGTAGGTGATCAAACAGATGAATATGATATTTCTCTTGTTTGTTTAACTGAAAGTGATCACATGTATGTGAATGTCATACTTTACTAGAAAGAGCTTTCAGTAAGGTTGGGAATTAGGTCATTTCCTGTTTTATAATGTTGTTTAGAGCATTTGTATTTTCCTGAGGTTGAATATAGTGACTATTATAAACCAAGTAAATCAAATAAAAACAAAAAACAGCCTGTAGCCTCTGGTATTAAACTTCAGCATGTTAAATTTTAATGTAACTCTGACCAAACGTTTGTTCAAGCCTAGAGCTGTTTACTCCAGTGCAGACGCAGTTTATTTCACAGCACTGCTGGGAAGCTGCTTTATCACTTTACCTGCTTTATGCAATGCAATTCCATTTAACAAAGTGTGGTTTAGAATGTTAGTCAGAAATTCCTGCACGATGTGCTGGAACATTTTGATTCATAAATGCTGTGTCTATTTAAGTGTGTGCTTTTTTGCGTTCATGTAAATTCCCGCTAGGTCAGACAGCTTCATGCATTTCTGAAGTAGCTACCAGTATTGGAGAGTAATTAGGTAGGAAGGCTACTAGCTAAAAAGTAATTTTTTAGTAGTGTGTTAATAGTTTCATGGAACTTTCCGAGGAGTAGCGGTGCAGCGTGACAAACTGAATAATAGCAAACTACTACAGTACACGCTGCCTACTTTTTTTTTTTTTATTTTTTTTTTTAAATACTATGTTAAAATGCATTATAGTATTAGTATTATACTTATACTATATAAATAGTATTATACTTGTCACATGACCCCACTATTTTACATATCTACTCTAAAAACGTTTTGTCACTTGTATTGCACACACATTACAGCCAACCACTTTTCTAAACTGTCCACTTTCTTATATGTATGGAATCTAGTTTTATTTAGTGTAAAATTATCAGTTCAGTTTTAATTCTGTCAGGATTCTTTCAGTTTAAAATGTTAAATTATATAATCTAATATGCTGAAATGCAGTGGCGGCTGGTGGGTTTTAAAATAGAGGAGGCACACTAATTGTATTGGTCTGGGATCCCTGCCGATTATTACTCCTCAGCGCTGAAAGTGAACACTCGATGGTGATTGGCTAATTTTTTTTACCAACAGAGGCACGAGAGCTCACCTCTCCCCCGGCCTCCCCCTACCCTTCTCTATCATTAGCGGTTGTAATTACATCAGCAGATTTGACACATTCGCTATAGAAAAGCGGCGCTTTCACGTTATGGTATTAAAACTGTGAAATTACAAACAAAAAAATACACATTCTGAGACATGAACTGAAATGAATTGTGAATTTTATTAACATTAAATCGTCCTCCTCCCATTTTCACCTCAAAATTATGGGGAAGCTGTGCCTCCCCTGACGAGCCGCCACTGGTGAAATGACATTTTTCTGAAAATTTACTCATCCTCAGGTCATCCAAGTTTGTTTCTTCATTGGAACAGATTTGGAGAAATTTAGCATTACAATCCTCTGCAGTGAATGGGTGCCGTCAGAATGAGAGTCCAAACAACTGATAAAAAACATCACAATAATCCACAAGTAATCCACATGACTCCAGTCCATCAATTAATGTATTGTGAGGCAAAAACCTGCATGTTTTTTAATAATAAATCCATCATTAAGGTGTTTCAACTTTAAGCCATCAAAATATGATTCCATAATAACGCTTCCTCCAGAAATTCCTTCTCCTGTTGTCCTCTCACATCAAAATCCACCAACATATTTGTTTAGAACTGTTTTGGACTATTTTCACTTGTAAACAGTGCTTATTTGATCTGAGCATATTTCTCTCCTGAATTAAACTAGACAACTTTTTCACCGCAGAAAGCAATATTATGGATAGAGGGCTTGTATTTTAGCTGAAAGCAACAATTTGAAGATTGAAACTTCTTAATGGATTTGTTTCTTACAAACACGCAGCTTTTCACTTCACAAAACATCAATTGATGGACTGGAGTGGTGTGGATTACTTGTGGATTATTGTGATGTTTTTATCAGCTGTTTGGACTCTCATTCTGATGGCACCCATTCACTGCAGAGGATCCATTGGTGAGCAAGTGATATAATGCTACATTTCTCCAAATCTTTTTTGATGAAGAAACAAACTCATTTACATCTTGGATGGCCTGAGGGTGAGTCAGTATTCATTTTTGGATAAACTATTCCTTTAACAATTTGGATAGCTAGTCTTTGTTGCTATATAACATTTTGACTAAATCAGATCTTCTTGAGATGAAGTGCTGTGTCATGTTTGCACTGTGAGACCGTGTCAGGCTATATTATATCCCTCTCCTTGGCTGACTTGATTAAGCCATCAGGCTTTTGAAAAGCCGAGGCCTGTCAAGGCCAGTGTCCCATAGCTCTCTCATAAATGGCCACAAGGGCCCACAGGAACTGCTTGTCTCCTCTAAATGACATGTCTTTCTCATGTCCTCATTTAGTTTCATTGCATGAAGTCTGCTCATGGTAATGGCGCCCGAGAGTATCTGTCATATTTGCCTTCAAAGATCGGTGCAACAAGCGGGCCGCAGCACTGACATCAATCCTTCACGCAGAGATGTTCAGTTCCCTGTGCACACCAGATCTGAGTTTCACCCGTGCTCAAATCCATCTTTTCGAGCGAGATAAGCGTGCTCTGGCTTTGCCTGAATTCCCTGTTGTTTATGCAGCTTTTGCCAAAGCATGTGACTACTACGCTTAATCTCAGAATATCTGGCAACACAGCTCTCTTTGCATGGAGCATGAGGAAGAAGAGAACCAAATGCTAGCTCAGCTGTTCCTCTCTCTCCTTTACACATTAGTTGTAAGATAAGTATTGGAGGTACTGTAACACACACACACAGAATCTCCTTCTACTCCCCACTCACCGTGTCCCTGTCATACTCTTTTGGCCGCGATAAAGAGCAGCTACACTCACAGCCGCCATCAGCTGCCTGCCAAAGTGTTTAATCTCTCTGCAATTTCCCACCACCCTGTTTTCCCACTGATCCATCCTACGTGCTGTGAGTAGGGGATTCTAGGACGCTTTAGGGGTTAGAAAAAAATGGCCGGAGAGAAAGAGGTGTGGGTGAATCTCATGAAGCCTGTCCAGAACATGACGGGTGATATTTCACCCCAAATCAAAAGAAGAAATGGGGGGAAAACACTGTTTTTAGTTTAAATAAAATAAAAACTATTATTTTAGGAACCATTAAGATTGTGTGGTTTGTGACATTGTGTTCAGGACAGTTAAGCACATTTTATTTGCTGTTCTCAGTAATGTAGTGCAAAAAATCTCATTGTTGTTTTACAAGCTTGCATTAGGGAATTTGAATTGACAGTCAAACATGTATATGTGTGTATTTATATATTTTTTAAATATTCATATTTATATATACAAAATGGGCTTCCATGACCCCGACATGTTTTAATGATATTCACCCTTATACCATGGCATCTGTCTTCAAGTGACCTTGCGTGACCTCTACCATCTTCTGCTTAGCAGCTTAGGAGGGTTTCCAGGTTGTGATTATTCTGACTTAGAAAACTTATTTTCTAATTATAGCTCGAGCAGTAAGCAGTGTTTTCATGGCAGATGTTCTGTACTGATTCAGTGCAGCCTCTGCGTCTGTGAATCACATAATCTACCCCTTAATTGAAGGAGAATGTTGTTTACATAAACACTCGAGCAGCGATGGCCGCTGCTGATGGTTAAAATACAGCTTCGGCATGAATACATTCTTCTAATCAGAGCAGAAGTCACGCGGCGAGGCGGCTGTGGTTATTATTGTTTGAAAGAAGGCTGGTGCTTTGTTTACATCTGGTGTTACAAAGACTGGAAGCTGGCCAGACCCTCCTCTACCCCTCACTGTCTTTCTGAGCTGTGAATAATAGATAAAGCCACGGCGATGATTGGCACCACATCTCAATCGCATGGAGGAATGAAAGAGTGCCGCTCCAGCTAGTTAATACGCACCTCGCATCACAGCGAGAGCAGGACCTCAGCGACAACTCGCCATTCGGCCCTCATTTCCAATTCAAAAGTGGCCATTTTGCATTCACATTAACAACAGGAGCATCTAAATGGAGAAATGAAAAGTGTGTCTGACTACAGGTGCATAAACAGTCTGACTGAACAAATCACAAACTAACTGCATGATTTTCTCTTGTAGTGTCATTGATTTTTTACTGATCTTTTGAATCTTTGATTCAGTGATCTACATCATCCGACATAAATGGTTATTATTTGACTAAATGAATCACTTTCAATGAACCTAATTTATGTCAAAAGGTTTTTTTTTTTAATGTTTTGGAAAGAAGTCTCTTATGCTCACCAGTCACCAAGGCTAGATTTATTTGATCAAAAATAGTTGAAATAGTAAAAATTATTACAAATCAATACAACAGTTTTCTATTTTAATATATTTTAAAATGGCAAAATATATTTTGATGACAAAGCTGAATCAGCAGCCATTACTCCAGTCTTCAGTGTCACATGGTCCTTCAGAATCATTCTAATATTCTGATTTTGTGTTCAATTGTTATCAATTATTATTGGTACTCAGTTATTAATTGTATTTTTATCAATGTTGAAAATGTTTTTTGCTGCATGGTTTTTATGGCATGAATTGGCCACAAAAATTTTGGTTTTAACATTGGTAATAATGAGAATTGTGTATTTCTTTTAATTTAATTTAATTTCATAAATGCAGCCGTAGTCAGCATGAGAGACTTCTTTCAAAAACATTTTTAAAAATCTTAATTATTCCAAACTTTTGACCGGGTGTGTGTGTGTGTGTGTGCGTGTGTGTGTGCATGTGTCTATATATTGGATGCAAAGCTACTAATACAATAAAAATAAAGCATCAATACACAAGTTTTAGCTAAAATTGTATTGTTTAAAAATAGTACTTTTAGTTGGATTAAAGTATTTTTGTATGAAATATTGGTTACACTTTATTTTAAGGTGTCCTTGTTACAGTGTAATTATACATATAATACTGAGTAATATTAACTACATGTACTTATTATATGGTTAGAGTTAGGATTTGGGTTTGGCTTAGGGTTACTTGCATGTAATTATGCATAATTAATTGTTTTTATAATAGTAAGTACATGTAACGTGTAACACGGGACACTTTAAATAAAGTGTTACCGAAATATTTATAGTCAACATCCCTCTCACTTTTTAATTGTAAAGTTAATCGCTGTACATTCAGGGATTGCCTACGAGGTGACTGTTTTGGTGGATGAGTATTCTGTGTTTTTGAGCTGGTTGAGTTGGACTTTCGTGTAAAGTCTGGCCGCCTGGCTTCAGTTTTCTGCTTGACTTACTGCTGTGTGTTGTCTAACTAACTAGTACTTGTTTTTGTTGGGCTTTCTTAACCGTGTAATCTTGCCGGCCGGTGTTTGTCTTCTGGCTGATTGCACATATTATGTAATGGTGAGCTGGTTTGAGAGAGAGAGACAGAGAGAGGGAGGGAACCGCACCTGGGGTCTGCCATCAGCATGCAGTCAGAGAGGTGCTGGAGGCTCCTTTGTGAGCTGTTTATTTAGACAGGTGTCTAAATGACATGCCCACACACACACACACACACACACCTCTGCAGGAAGATAGAATAATTTCAAGGTTTTTTTTCAACTGATTATAAAGCAGTATATAATACGTAATCATTTTTGACATGTGGGATCAATATCTCGCTCATAATGCTTTTTCCTTAACTTTTATGTAAGCAGTAGCCATATGTTTATGAAATTATCACATTGAGCGTTGGTGCTTATGCAGGAAACATAGCTTTAAATCTACAATTAAATTGGAGTAAAATGTTTCTGAATTATAAATAATAATTTTTTTTAAATATTAGAAAATGTTATTTATGTATGTATATACAGTATATATATATATATATATATAGAGAGAGAGAGAGAGAGAGAGAGAGAGAGAGAGAGAGTTTTACAAATATTTTTTGTCATATTATTTCTATTTTTGATTTATCACCAGTAGGTGGCGCAGTTTTGAAGCTTTATAGGGACCCCCTTTTTTATGGTCCATAGGTCACCTGCCAAACTAGAATTTGAAAGCCCATCCAAACTTTCAGCACCCCTGCATTTTTACTGTTTATTTCTTTCCTTTTTTTTTTCTTTTCAATAAAAATTTGTTACAGATACCAGTAAGTGTGTAGCACTCCCCTTGTACCACGTTTAAATCCATTCCACAGTTTTCTCAAAAAATAATTCAGAAATGTGAAAAAGTCTGCAGATTCAATCTGACTCTTCATTACCTGGTTCTTTTACACATAACAGCACATGCTGTTTATCTGATTTCTCATGCTGGCAGCATTTCAGGATTGACCCCAAGATGATTGGCAGGATTCCTGGGAATGCTGTTTTGCTCTTTCAGGCTTTTTGTCTCAATTATGAGTCGAAATGGAAGGTGAAGGTGATTGACTGTTAGATCAAACAGTGAATTGGTCTTGACTCCAGTCATCTGCCTTTCTTTCTTTAGGTTCACTACATGTTTTAAAGCAAATCACTTTAAAGATTAGAAATTTGCCTTGAGCGAAGGAATTCAACTTTTTCTTCATCTTGTTCAGTAGTTTTAATCCAAAATGACTCTCTTGAATAATGCAGCATTTTTACAATTCCAGATAAATTTGGCAATATTTCAGTGTCCAGAAGGCAAATTTACTGCGCCATGTTGCCTTTTTCTGCTTAAGCTGCACAATGAAACCTCATGCATGTACTATATGCCCTTTCTGTCTGAATTACTTACACCATGTTATCACGTTCTTTTAATCATATGGTTTTTTTAAGAACTTTAGAGTACCATTTAAATATGAGTATATGTAATAATTTAGTGTCAGTATATTAGTACCATAGTTTTACCATCTTATACCATCATCGTACCATAAAAGCCCCGCAGTATGATTTTAAAGGTTGCAAATGTCACATATCTTATAAAATAATACAAGCTGTGAACAGAGATTTAGCCACAAAACTTGTGTATGATAAAAAAAACAGAAAGATAAAACAGAAGCCACCAGTGTTTCTTTAAAAAATGAAACAAAAAGACATTTACAGTCTAATAACCCATAAGAAAAATATTTTTTTTGTTTGTTTTTTTAAATGATAAGAGTTACTGTATGTGTCACAAAGCTCAGTCACATATTGCACTCACCAATAATCTGGGTCAAATTGTCACCCGTTGCCTCCATCTGTTGGCTTTTATGGATGCATGATGCCATAATAATAGACTGGCAAAGAAAAGTGCTTCTCATGAGGATCTAGTCATACACAAAATGTTTAGATGGAATCAATGAAGACAGGCCTTTAGCAGCACAAAAAAGTTTACAAGTTTACAAACACTGCTCTATGTGGTTTGAAGACTCAGTTCTGCATGTCTCCTGTGCTGTTTCCTCTCAAGACTAAAGAAGAAGTCCCAGTCGGAGGAATCCCGAGTCTGTCCTTAAACAGATCTTCACCACCTGTTGCCAAGACAACCACATCTGAGTTGCAAGAAAACAACACCACCAATTCCCAGCGCCGTGGTCTGCGGTGCAGCGATCTGAAACGAGGATACACAATAGGTAAATGAGCATCAGGCTGTCTTCAGTATGGCAAGCTCTGTGTGTGTGTGTGTGTGTGTGTGTGTGTGTGTGTGTTTCTCTATCTCATGAGTTTCAGTTGAGCTTTATCTCTGTATGTGCATGAAGATGTTCACTTTGTAGGAGTGCTTAGAAAGTTCTGACACCCTCCTTTCTGCCTCGTTCTCTTCTTGTTCTCTCCTCTTTCACCTCATTCCTTTTCAGTCTCACTTTGTCCTCTTCCTCTCCTAATACTCTGTCAACTCTCATCTCTTTCACTCCTTGTTCTCATCTCTGTATCCTCACTTTTCCTCTCCATCTCATATTTGTCTCCCCTTTTTCACCTTTTTCTCCTTGATCTCACATCATGCATGTCTCCATTCTCATGTATCTCCTCTCATTCTTCACTCTCTTCTTTCTCTCATCTCAGTCGGTTCCTTTTCTCTCCTGCCTCCTCGTTTCTCATCTAACTCAGCTTTCTCCTCTTTTTCGCCTAGATCTGACCTCTTTTACTCCTCTCTTTCTCCTCTTTTTCCCCTTTCTCTCCTTGCTGTCATATCTGTCTCTTCTCTTGTTCTTGTCTCCTCTTTGTCCTCTCTTCCTTATCTCTCTCTCTTTCTCCTCTGTTCTCCTAGATTTCAGTTCTTTGTCTCCTTTGTTTTTCCTGTTATTCCCGATCATCTTTTTTTGCTCTCACCCGTCTCATCTCTTTCTCCTCTCTCTCTCTCTGTGTGCTCTCATACTGTATCTGTCTCTTCTCTCGTTCCTGTCTCATCTATCTCATCTCTTTCTCCTCGTTTTCATCTAGATATCATCTCTTTTTGCTTTCATCAATCTCATCTCTTGTCTCCTTTTCTCATCTACAAAGTTTCTCTTTCTTGTTCCCCACTCTTACTCTCCTTGCTCTCATGTGTCTCTTCTCGTTCTTCTCTCATTCTCTTCTATCTATTTCTTCCCTGTCTCGTCTTTCTCATTTTCACCTCAATCTGTCCTGCTTTTCATATCTGTCTCCATTCTTTCTCTTGTCTCTTTTTGCTCTCATCGCCATCTCCTTTCTTTCTCTCCTTGCTCTGGGTGTTTCCTCTTTCTCCTCTATTTCTTGTTTCTCATCTCTTTCTTCTCTATCCGTTCTCTGTCTCCTCTTTCTTTTCTGTTTCCAACAAACTTATATTACCATACTTAGAAGCTTTTCCTCAGTGTTTCTCCCAGTACACAGAGTAAATGCCTGATCTGTGGAATAAGTCCTATTGCTAGTGCGGGTCTGTGGGGTCTGAAGGGATTAAGGAGAGGTTAGAGACTTTAGAGAGAGCAGGAGATGGCTTTCCTTTCATCTCAGCCCGTTTGATTGTGCTGGTGATTTGACGGCACCGTTTAAGAGCCGACTAAAAGAAATGTTTCCCCAAATCAAGAGGGTCCTTCGATGGCACTCACAGAACACGGGTTAGCAAATAGACCTGCTTTGTGTTCGCTTCATTTACTCACTCTTGGGTAGCTGCTTTTTCAGATGTTAGTTAATAAAACAGATATAATTATATGGTTTTCTGATCTGTACAGCGCATGAATCCTACAAAACTATTAGTTGTGCTTGTATCTTTATTAGTATTTCTATATTTAATGGTAGGTATTTTAATAAATCTTTGTGGTATAGTTCAACCAGAAATGAAAATTACCCCATGATTTACTCGCCCTCAAACCATTCTAGGTGTATATGACTTTCTTCTTTCAGATGAATGCAATCGGAGTTTGAAAAATGTCCTGGCTCTTCCAAGCTTTATAATGGCAGTGAATGGTGGTTGAGATTTTGAAGCCTAAAAAACTGCATCTATCCATCATAAAAAAGTATTCCACACGGCTCTGGGGGGTTAATACAGGCCTTCCAAAGCGAAACGATATATGATGTAGAATATGGTCTTTAATCCTATCCAATACCTAAACTTAACATCTACCTACTAACTATTAATAAGCAGCAAATTAGGAGTTTATTGAGGCAAAAATCGTAGTTAATGGTTTGTTAATAGTGAGAATTGGACCTTAAAATAAAGTGTGACCGTCATTTTAATATTTTATTTTACTTAAAGTTTAAGTTTTTAAAATATTTATATTTTATTTTATTTCAATTCCCAAAAACAATTTTTAATACACATTGACAAGCAGATTGCTTTTTCTTTTCTAAGCATTTAGACTTGTAATTTTATCCTAGCGGCTGATAAAACAGGACAAATCCCGCTGAATTACATTGAAGAAAGGAAACAAATGGGTCTTGTATCAACCTAAAGAGGTTTATTTTGCTATAATGTTCTGTTGACTGTACATTACGCCCTGCTGCTTAAATAAATGAACATGAAATATTTATTTTATTAGCATTTCCCACTGGTTGCTCTTTAATTAATGTTATTGGTGATTTTGCTGTTCTCATTGTTTGACTTTCTCCTGTCTTTTAAAGGCCGTGCGGCCCGTGCCCTCAGGCAATCATTGCAAATCACAGCACAGTTTGCCTTCTCATAGTGCCTCTAATTGGTGGAGAGGACCACGGGAGAGAGAAGTGTTATTGATGGCCGCACGCTGAGCATCTTTTCATCCTGTGCCATTAAAACCGCACCACATATCCCGCTACATTTTAATAACCTGCCCTCATGTATCCCTCCAAATTATACTGTCATTTCTAGCTCGATGTGAGTGATGGTTAGAGTGTTTTAATGTTTTTAAATGAAAATGACCCTGACAGGCCATTCAGTCTCCTTAAATGAGAGTGGTTGTATAGCAGGCAAGTGTAAATGCCGCAATAATTGCTTTTGGCTGGCTGCAAATGGGTCAGGGAGAGCATGGTATAAATTCGTCCATGTGGACATAAGCCTGCAATAATGAAATAAGTGCAGATCTTGGGGTGATGTGGGAAATGTGCTTCAGGTAATC
Organism: Sinocyclocheilus anshuiensis; assembly: GCF_001515605.1. Taxonomy (NCBI): domain Eukaryota; kingdom Metazoa; phylum Chordata; class Actinopteri; order Cypriniformes; family Cyprinidae; genus Sinocyclocheilus; species Sinocyclocheilus anshuiensis. Next base: position 957,007 of record NW_015536494.1, on the reverse strand, counting down.
AGTGGAGAGGAGTCAGGTTCACAATGGTCCCATAAGGTCCTGTGTTCCCTTAATACCTAACTCACCTAATTCTTTTAACAAGATACTGGATAGTCTGTTATGTAAGCCTATATATTTATCCTGTAGTTCCTCAGAATGACACTATCTACCCCTTAGCGCTGGTCATGGTGGTATTATGTAAAAAGTTAAATGAAAGTGACATGACATGTGGCCAAGTATGGTGACCCATACTCAGAATTAGTGCTCTGCATTTATCCCATCCAAAGTGCACACACACAGCAGTGAACACACACACCCACACCTACAATCCCTGCCGGTACGAGACTCGAACTCGCAACCTTTCGGTTACAAGTCCGACTCTCTAACCATTAGGCCACAACTTCCCAAATGGAGATCAGGGAGGAATTATGTACAGCATTGCACGTTTGTATATGGCAAGTGATTACCAAAAACAAAAATGTGCATAAAGCATACTGTTAACCAGAAGCCAGTTTCAAAGTGGTCACATACACTACTATTCAAAATTTGGGGTCCGTAAGATTTTTTGTATTATATTTTGAAAGAAATTAATACTTTTATTCATCAAGGATGCATTCAATTGATTAAAAGTGACTGTAAAGACATTTATATTGTTACAAAATCTTTCTATTTCAAATAAATCCTGTTTGAACTTTCTGTTCATCAAAGAATCCTGAAAAAATTTATTATGGTTTCCACAAAAATGTGAAGCAGCACAACTATTTTGAACATTGATAATAAAAAGAAATGTTTCTTGAGTAGATCAGCATATTAGAATGATTTCTGAAGGATCATGTGACACTGAAGATTGGAGTAATGATGCTGAAAATTCAGCTTTACAATACTATATTGAATTAGAAAACAGTTGTTTTAAATTGTAATATTTCACAGTATTACTTTTTTAAATGTATCTTTAATCAAATAAATGCAGCCTTTGTGAGCATAAGAGATTTCAATAACGTTTTTTAAAAATCCCCACATTTGACCCCACACTTTTGAATGGTAGTGTATAGGCCTACTTTGCAAGATTCACTTGCGCTAAATAAATATTAATACAAATGTGAAAAACTAATTAAATGATACTTGCTAATTTCCAGAAACTATAAGTAACTGCAACAAAAAAACATACAAGTTTTAAGTAAGAACTGCAAAAATAAAAGTCTGACCTCACTGAGCGTCAAATTAAAGATTTCAAAAACAATTTCATATGCCATTCGAGGGGTTTACAGAGTTTTCCCTTTTGTTGATAAACATCAAATGTTTGATTTTAGACACATGGATTTTATAAACCTCTTCTTTGAGCTTTTCTAAATTCCCTTCCCTTCAGTCAATGTTTTATGTTAGCCTTCGGCTGTTAAATGTACATGTCTTCCTCCACATGTGAGCTAACACGCTGTCGCACTTAATACCTCTGTATTTCCGTTCTCATTAGGTGGCTGAGTATGATCTGCTGTCCATGTGTTAGGGTGAACTGTCAGACCGCACAAGACTGATCACACCGTTAATGGTTGTGGAAAGGTAGAATGTTTGTCCTGTTCCTCTGTCTCCTCTTTTCTCGAACACACTGCCTCATTATTCTGAAATGAATTCTGAAATGCTGACCTGTGGGGTCAGGAGAGATGCTGTAAGGGACGAAGATCTGTTGTACAGGGAAATAACAGACGACGGTGCAGCATGCTAACAAACAAATGTCATCCTGATGAAGAACGGTCAGGCTCGGTCAGGCTGGTGGGAACTGTGAGCTGGGCTTCTAATTACCAGTGAACAGACAGATATACTCGTCGTCTGCTGCCCTTACAGACCTCTTACAGTCGTCTACTGGGTATATATGCATTCACATATTCCAGAACTTGAAAAGAGCAGCAACACTGCAAGTGTATTTAAAGTTTTTTTTTAATGAATATAACTGAACTTCTTAAGAGATAATGATAGCCGATATTAAGACCTGAAAAGTGCATTGTTTATTTTTCAATTGTTTTAAGCCTAAACACCTCATTTTTGTTATTATTATTCTGTTATTATAATTATTGTTATATATTTATATAGAGAGAAATATATTAAGAATAATATGTCACCATACTTGGCCACGTCACGTCACTTTCATATATATATATGTCAGGATTGGACCTGTTTTGTCGTGTGTTTCAGTTCCTGTTTTGCCTTATTTGCTCATGTTCCTGTCCTCGTTTAGTTTGATTATGTTCCATTGTTGTCACCTGTGTTCCCCAATCATCCCCTGTATAAAAGTCCTAGTCTGTGCAGTTTGTGTTGGTCAGATCTACTCGTTCTCTACGTGTGTTGGCTCAAGCGCCTATTGTGGATTATCTCCTGTGTTTTGTGATTAAAGACTGTTAAACGTTTCCTCGTGACTCCAGCGTGTTCCCTCAACAGCGTGACGTGAGAGAAGACCTGACCAAAACAGTAACCTCCGTGTGTCTACCCTCCATTTTGTTTCCCGTTTTTACCCAGTGTCTTTTTTCCGTTGTTCCCTCATGGATGCCCTCCTTCGCCCGTAATATCTCCTGCTTGTAGCAGGGGGAGAGATCGCTCAAGGACCATACTAGACTGTTCCAGCCAACACTGCAAGTGTATTTAAAGTTTTTTTTTAATGAATATAACTGAACTTCTTAAGAGATAATGATAGCCGATATTAAGACCTGAAAAGTGCATTGTTTATTTTTCAATTGTTTTAAGCCTAAACACCTCATTTTTGTTATTATTATTCTGTTATTATAATTATTGTTATATATTTATATAGAGAGAAATATATTAAGAATAATATAAATACATGAACATACATTTATTAACACTTTATATTATTTATATGAATAAATAAATGTAATTAATTTAATTAATAATTTAATCATAATTAATTTTAATATATTGAAAATATTTAAGAAATATAAATATAATATTGTAGATATATTAAAACTATATATATATATATAGACTGTTCCAGCTGCTAGCTAACACCACCAGCTACCCGGACGATGCGCTCTGTGCATTCTACGACGCAAGTTTAAACACCGCGTGCAGAGCGCCGTCATCAGAAGATGGTCCTCGAGTGAATTTCACCGCGTTTGAGCCTAGAGGGGGCTTCCGATCCAGAGTTAAGCCATGAATGCCCGGAGACTCACAAATGCCTGCCCTCCCACCCGCTCCTGCCTCCTCCACCGCTGTCGTCTGGCAGCCCCTCTGCTCGCCCTCAGCCCACCATCATTACAGTGCGAGCGCCGCGGGTCTGCCATCCTCCAGCGTCGCCTTGGCTGGAGAATCCCTCACCTCCGCCTCGGCCCGTAGACCCAGCGGCTCCACCTCGGCTCCAAGCTCCCTCGCCTCCACCGTCACCCGTCGATCCACCAGCTCCACTGGGCTCCCTTGTCCCTCCGGCTCCGCCTTGGTCGGGCGTCGACCTGCCATCGCCTCAGGACTCCGCTCCTCCGGCTGCACCTCCTCGCTCCGTCCCACCGGCTCCGTTGGGCTCCTTCCTCCTGCCAGCTCCAGCTTGGTCCTCGGCCGCTCCGGCTCCGCCGCGGATCTCCAGATCTCCGCCACCGCCTTGGTCGCCAAGAGCCCTAGGCTCCACCCTGGCCCCCCGGATCCTCAGCATCCCCCTGGTTCGTTGGCTGCTCTGCCGCCGTTGGTCGACCCCCTGGAGTCGGTGGCCATTCCTCCTCCATGGCTCCTTCCTCCGTCGGCTCCACCGCTCCATCATGGCTGTGGCCTGGGTCCTGCTTGGCTCCTCCTGCTCCGGGCCCCTCCTGTCTCCTCCCTGGCTCCTCCCTCCTTCATCGCCTCCCTGGTCTCTGTCTGTTGGCCCCCTCCCGGGTGTCCTTCCTCCTCCTGAGCCTCCTCCTTAGTTCCCACCCATTCCCCCCCTCTGTAGTTCTACGGTGTGAGGACGCACCTTCCGGGAGGGGGCGAAATGTCAGGATTGGACCTGTTTTGTCATGTTTCAGTTCCTGTTGTGCCTTATTTGGTCATGTTCCTGTCCTCGTTTAGTTTGATTATGATCCATTGATGTCACCTGTGTTCCCCTACCATCCCCTGTATAAAAGTCCTAGTCTGTTCAGTTTGTGTTTGTCAGGTCTACTCGTTCTCTACGTGTGTTGGCTCAAGCTCCTATTGTGGACTGTCTCCTGTGTTTCGTGATTAAAGCCTGTTAAACGTTTCCTCGTGACTCCAGCATGTTCCCTCAACAGTGTGACGTGACAATATATAACATGTAAAATGTTAAAAACATTGTGATTGTTAATTTTATGCAAATATTTTTTTTCAAATAAAGGAATTTCTTTCTTTTTTTAAATATTTAATATTTAATCATTCATAGGTGCATGAGATGAAAGTACAATATAAGCTAGAAAATAAAACCAATAAATACCACACACTACTTGGATTATAGCAAAAAAAATAAATTATTAGCAAAATTTCAGTCAATCTATCTTCCTCAGATTGATTTTTTAAAAATCTAGTAAATATTTAAAGAATTAAATAGAAATACAAATATTGTTTTTATAATGGTTTATAAATTATATTTTTATTATATTTTAGCTTTGAGCCTAATCTCTCTGGTCATTCCCTGTCCTGTTTTTCTCTTACCAATCCGTCTTTTGTCTCCAAGCTTATTTCAAAATCCAATTCTTCTTCCTGTCGACTTGACCCAGCTCCTACTTCTCTCTTGAAATGGTGTCATTCGGTCATTTCTGCACCTATCTCTCATTTCATAAATGCTTCTCTTGTCACTGCTTCTTTTCCTCAGTCACTTAAAATCGCTGCAGTTCTCAGTTCTCAAGTAACCCAATCTCGATCCTACAGTTTTATCCAATTATCATCCCATTTTAAACTTACCATTTATTGCTAAATTATTGGAGAGTACTGTAGCTTGAGTGGCAAATAATTTCTTTGATCCATTTCAGTCCGGCTTCCGTCCACAACATAGTACTGAAACTGCCCCTGTAAAGGTATAGTGAACGATTTATTACTTTCTTGCGATACTGGCTCTCTGTCTTTACTTCTGTTACTTGACCTCAGCTCTGCCTTCGATACCATCTCTCATGATTTGCTTATCTCTCGTCTTTCGGCTGTGGGTATATCTGGTACTGCTCTTTCCTGGCTCTCTTCATACCTATGTGACAGACAGTTTTACATTTCTGCTCGGGATTTTAGATCCCCTACTTCCCCCCTGAAACAAGGAATCCCCCCAGGGTTCCGTTCTTGGGCCTTTGTTGTTTATTATTTATATTTTACCATTGGGTCAGATATTACAGTGTCATGGCTTTAGCTATCATTTTTAAGCTGATGACATTCAAATGTACACGTCATGCAGGCCTTCCCTATCCACCCAAATCGACAAAATTTCTGTTTGCGGGCAGGATATAAAAACACAAATTTTCTGAAACTTAATATGGATAAAACTGAGATCATCATTATTGGTATCACCCATCACTTACCACCAAAGTTCCCGCTGACTTTACTTGCAATATCACTGGCACTATAATTGCTCCATCTAGTATCGTTAGAAACCTCGGTGTTATGTTTGACTCCTCTCTTTCATTTCAGTCTCATATTAACTCTCTCTGTAAATCAGCATTCTTTCATTTACGTCGAATTGTCCAGCTCCGTCCTTTCATTAGTGCCAACGATGCAGAAACTCTCATTCATGCTTTTGTTTCATCTCGTCTCTATTACTGTAATTCCCTTTTCATTGGCTTACCAGCTACCTCTATTGCTAAATTACAGTATATTCAAAACTCAGCTGCTCGTAATTCTCACTCGCGCTAAGCGTTCAGCCCACATCACCCCTATTCTAGCTGATCTGCATTGGCTACCAGTGGCCTATCGTATTAAGTTTAAATTTCTCCTGCTTACTTTTAAAGCTTTGATTGGTCTGGCTCCTTACTATCTTTGCAATCTGCTTCTTCCCTATTCTCCACCTCGTTCATTGCGGTCCTCTGATTCTCGCCTTCTCGCTGTCCCCCGGTATCGCCTCTCTTCCATGGGGGGCAGATCATTCAGTGTTGTTGCCTCTAAATTATGGAACTCTCTTCCCAGGTCACTCTGTCTTGCCAATAGCCTGTCAGAATTCAAATCGCTGCTCAAAACTCATTTGTTTTCAGAACGTTATCTTTCTTAAATTAACTTCTGTTTATTTTGTCTTATACTGTCTTATCTATATATTACTCTCTGGATGTCTGATGTTCTCTTTACTTTCTGTATTATTGTTTGATGTTATCCTCACATTTCTGATGTTTATTGTAAAGTGTCCTTGAGCTCTGGAAAGGCGCTATATAAATCAAACTTATTATTATTATTATTATTATTATTATATTGTATAGATGTATATAAATAATTGTTTTAATATATTCAATATATTTTATATTTATATATTTTATATTAATAATCATATAGTTATTCATTTTAATATCTTTGTCTATCCGGTATCTTATACTCGTTGTATTATAGCATGAAAAAAAATCCATATATCATGTTTGTTTGCAAACAGCAGTGTCCAGCTATTACCCATGTTATTTACACACTGAATTAGATTGGTTTGGGAGTTTGATAGAATGATGGCAGTGCAGACACAGTTACTGTAACAAGCCTGCGGCCTCCACCTGCACACTCCATCAGCGCCCGACCTGCTGACTCCAATTCAATTAGCAGCAGTTCAATAGATTGAGCAAGTGTCGAGCTCAAGCGTGGCTACTGCTGGCTTCTCTCAGGCTGCAAAAGGAGCCGTATATATTATCCAGGAGAAAACGTCTATTACATTTACTCCCCTGTGCTATAAAATGCAGAAGGCCACTATGGCAGGCCTATTTAGAGTTTATGACTGGTCTGTTGGGCCTAGAGGAGAACTTGACAGTTTCTAGCACTCCATTTTGTATAGTGGTAATGTTTATTTGCTCAGATTGATGCTGTCTCGCATGTACCTGATCTCCAGCAGTGCCTGTGCATCCTTCTGTTTATAGAGCCACAGCAAATGAAGACACTGCTTCCAAGCAGAAAAATAATCCTACATCTGTAGCAGACAGGATTGACAGACACCCCCGGAGGCATCTATTATCGACAAGCCTGTGACCGTTAAACGGCAGAATTATGTGAGCCATGTCACATTCGGATCAATCACGTCCCGGTCAGGTCAGTTTTATCTGTGGTGCGATGGCACTGGATGTCATTACTAACTCCGCCCTAGTTCAAGTTGACCTTTGTGTTTCAACCGACTGACCTAGTAATCATAGTTAATGCTATGGCCTGGGCTTCTGCACCATGCAGAGATCAGACATGAAAAGTGGGATCCAGGACCACTTGCTGAAAAGGTCAGGTGTGATGGTGGATGATCTAAGGTGACTCCTGCATCTAATGTCAGGCTGTTTAAGGCTGTGAGTAATATTAAGGGTTATTTACTACTTAATGTAGTCAGTATCCAGGGTGCACAGGGTTTTTTTTTTTATCAGTCCACTGTGAAACAAAAAGAAGCTGATCTTGTGTTGTTTTTGTGCTCTATTCACTTTTATGCAAATCAGATAATGGCATAAAATGCTCACAAAATTGGGGCTTTTAGCATCCCTTTTAAATACATTTTAATTTACCAACTGCTTTAATTTCACCAGACAAATAGTGCTGACGTTTGGCAGTCAGGCACATTACAAAAAACCTCGTGTTTATATTGAAAATAATAGCAGTTATATAGCTATTCCAGCGCATTTAGCACCTGCATAAGATGGATTATGAGTGGTTTGTGAAAAAGGCTTTTTGCGCTAAATACTGCATGCTAATGTACCACAAGTATTTAGTGAATTTGCCCCTTAGAATGTTGTTTGAGGCTAATTTTGTGTGTAAAAATTATATCTGTGGGTAGATTTGTATATTCAGCTTAGTTTTACGAGTTATGTCTCATAACATCTTTTTATGAAAACAAAAAAAGAATAAAATATTCGTTTTTTTTTTTTAATGAGCAGAAATTCTGATTTTTGAAATTACACTGATTTTTCAAATGCTGCTACGCGATTTTTTAAATTAATAATAATAATAATTATAATATTTTATTTATATAGCACATTTCCAAAGAACAAGGACACTTTACAGTCAGTCAAATAGAACTTTATGCTTAACTTTATTTTCCTTTCATGAACTTCAGATTTATTTCAGAATTTTGTATGTCCCTAAAAGAACTATACAGCTGCACCAACACATTATGATTTCCATCAGTCTATAATTGCTCTGAGGTAAGGTATCAAGGAGGATGTTATATATTACAGGAAATTAGCATGCAAACATAGCTGGTGCAAGATATGTCACATGAGACCAGCACAGGCAATGTGAAAAACACCCAAAATCGAACAGAAAACCATAAGCCGTGCGTGTGATTATAGGTCAAAAATGGTGTTGAATATAGAATTATCGGAATATTAAAAAAAACGAATACAATGTCCTTTTTGGTAATGCATATAAATTGAAATATATTTGTTATGTCTATAAGTAGTCAGTATTTATTAACTGCTTCTAAGAGACGGCATGAGAAAGAAACAGCATCTCAGTTAAAGGTTAATTGTTTGCTTTAACCTTCCCTTTACAGCAGATTTGCAGTGGCAGTTATTTCAGACACAGAATATCACCCTTTTGTCAGGGTTCTGACTTTTCCATGCGTGTTATTTTCATGCCACAATGTTACTGGCATCTCTTCCACGCATTTCCCCGACTGGAACCAAAAGATCTGTTCCTTGACTTGGTCTGTGGGCAGTGAGATCTGAAATATATGTGAAATGACAGAGCAGACTGAATTACAAAGTGGAAACAAAAGGCTGACGTGGTCGATTAATATGGTCAATAACTGACACAGACTGAGCAGAAATATACAGCGATGTCCCTTGAATGCCATGGGGAGGAAGATATGAGCTATATCACAGTTTGGATGAAAAGAATGGTTAAGTCAAGCATTGATGTAACAGAGTGAAACTGATTGTAAATCAACATCCTAACAGCTAAGACACGCTTTATGTACGTGTTGGTGGGATATTTGCATTAGCTGTTCAAACAGAGGAGATCTAGAGAAGGTCTGTCATTTCTGTCATAATGCTTTTGTAGATCGCTGTTTAAAAATTTGGGGTCAGTACAATATTTTTTCAAAAAAAGAAATTAATACATTTATTCAGAAATTCAAAAATACACATTCCTTTGATGAATAGAACTTTCAATTCATCAAAAAATCCTCAAATAAAAATGTATTATGGTTTGCACCAAAATATTAAGTAGCACAACTGATTTCAACATTGATAATATTAAGAAATGTTTCCTGAGCAGCAAATCAGCATATTAGAATGATTTCTGAAGGATCATGTGACACTGAAGATTGGAGTAATGGCTGATGAAAATTAAGCTTTTCCATCTTGGGAATGAATTATATTTTAAAATATATTACAATAGAATACAGTGGAGTAATACTATTTCACAATATTACTGTTTTTACTGTATTTGTGGTCAAATAAATGCAGCCTTGGTGAGCATAAGAGACTTCTTTGAGAAACATCAAAAAAAAAATATCTTACCAACCCCAAACAAAAGTGTGTAAAATTCTATATAAGGACTTTGTGAATAGTTGTGTTGAACTAGTTCGCTCAAATGAATCATCCGAATGAGCTGAATCACTAAAATGAATCAAACTTTCCCAGCGCTTTCCATCTTCATTTCTTTCAGTTTGTTTGAATGTAAAGCTACATGTGCAGCATAGTGTTACCAAAATACCAATGAAACATTTTGACACATGCTGACAAAAGCAGGTTTGTTATTTTGAAAAGTTGCTAGGTTTTGAAAACGCCTCATCTATTATAATGCTGCTGAAAATGTGGTTAAGTTAATAGCATCATGGTACTTTTGGTTAGTTCCTGCCCTGCTCTCACTTCTCTCTACATCTAACTAGACTGGCAGTCACAGTACTTCTCCAGATGAAGGCCCAGAGATTCATGGATTAGGCCGTGGGGTGGAATGAAAACAGTTTGCTTTCCTGGAGGTGCTTCTGCATCCAGGGCTGAATTTACTGCTGCATTCCCCTCGGAAGGATTGGTGCCGCTGGATTTATAACCCGTGCTGTATAATCGCGCCTCTCTCTCTCTCTCAGCAGGGCCTCCTCCTCTTGATTTGAGCAATTTATCTATCAGGGTCTGAGTTCTGCCTCTGTCCCTCCTCTGATCTCAGCTCATGTGCAGTAAGCTGGCCAGGGATGGATTTTATCGATCATTATTGATTAAGCCGATTTTAAATGAGGAGTAAGCAGTTTTCCCTCCCGTTGTTCTGCCATCCAATCGATTGAACCCCTTGCTGTGAAATATAAAATCTGCCAGTCCTCATAACGGCTGATATTTGTTTTACTTTCCTTGTGCATTTACTGTACATGGTCACGTCAGACAGATTTCTGCACCTGTGTATGTTACCTGTGTGCATGTTACAGTACTTTCTTGGACTGAATCTTGAATTACTAGATTATTGTTTTCTTCACCTTTCTATCTTTTTTCCCCCAAAAGAGCTTAAATCAAACTTGAACTCAACTCTAGCAAACTTAACAAGACCCTGCAGCTTTGCTCAAATTCTTAATGATCTGTTTTGTTTCAGGGTTGAGTACATTTATAATAGTAGTCAATTTATAATCGTAGTCAAAACACTACAAAAAGTTTCACTGACTATTAAAATCAAATATTCACTCATTACTTGTTATGGTTATGGCTGATTAGAAAAAAATTATCAAATATGCTCTTGGTAGTCTAGACTTTTCATGTGAACATCAATATTTGTTGAGTTTTATTCCATCTGATCAGTTTTGAGGTTAATCTATGTTAACATTTTTTGCCATTGGATAATGGTGATCTGTGAATTTATTTTATGTATGTGAACATTATTTTAAATTTGTGTGGTAGCAAATATTGTTTTATTTTGAGGTGAAAAGTAAAGTTAGACCCTTGGATTAGGATGCTGTTAGAATTGGAACAGAAGCCCTTTTGTTGCTGTTGTTTTTATTATGTTTTTTATATGTTTTTCAGGCTATTATTAGGTTAGTTAAAAATATAGACCCAATTATACACATTATATTTTATAATATATAAATATAATGTGTAATTCATTTAATTATATTATTGTAATTCAGATGTGTTTCCATGACTGAGCTTCTGTTATTTGATTTGTTTAACATTTATTTATTTACTTGCTATTTTCATTATTTATTCATTCATTTGTGTTTCATTATTTCTTTACAATTTTTATTTTATTTTATATACAAGTAATGGCAAAGTCAAATTAAATTATTGTCAAAAATACAAAAATTTAAATAGAATATTTGACTTTTGCTTTACTTAAAAAATAATCATCACAATTATATCAGAGATAAGTTTTCATCATCTTACCTAGTATTAGAAGAAAATTCCCTCCTTTCATGATTTTCAATTTGTTATAAAAACTAAATTTATTTCCTTTAATAATATATTGGATAATGCATCTGTACATGCTGAATCTCTAAATATGTTACAATTTAGCGCTAAATGCTAAATCAAATGCTTATATTTAAAAAAACAACCTTTTCCATAATATGAGCCATTTAAAGCAGTGGAAGATCTTCTAGACCAAATAAGCTGAAGAGTCAGTCATCATATGGTGTCTTTCCTCTCCTGCTTTGCCTGTGAAATCTGAGATCTCCTCATCATCTTCAGATGTTTCTCTTCTCGCAGTGCCAATCACACTGGCACATCTGACTTTGTGATTGTGGCCTCATTGTCTTGATTACCCTCTGCCACCCTGAGCCTCTCACCGCCAGCATCCACCTCCATCCTCTCTATCACAGGCACTGGCCCGTTTCTTTTCTCTTCATCAGCACAGGAATGAAAGGAGACAGGCGTTAGGCCATTATAATTCATGTGTCAGCGCTTAACATAATAATGAAAAATATGAGCATGTCCTTCTGAAAGGGAAAGCAATTAATTCCCCCTGCAGGGTTCAGGAGAAGATATTGACACAGCGGTTAGCTTAAGATTGAACGTGTTTTGTTTACATCAGCCTGATCTCTGTGTTGCTCTCACGGCATGCTGGGTTATTGCTTGACCACCCAACAGACAACAGAGTGAAGCTCAGGCTTTATTGTTTTAATAAATTGGCCAGATAAAGATGCTAGTGCTGATGGTCTGATGGTCAGGTAAGGATGCAACGGACCATTGACACTCCTAATTGAGATTGTAGATATAGTGTCAATGGTCCATTTGTGAGATAGGTGGCGGTAATGCACTTATAAGTCTGCGATCCGCCGTAAAGCAAGAAGAAGAAGCCTCACGCGCAGGCTGAAGAAGAAGACGCGAACGCGCTCAGGACAGTTCAGACATTGCGGTGAAAATCAGAGGTAAAAAACTATATAAATACTGTTCAGTTTCTTGCACAGACCGATCGTTTTGTGTCTTTTCACATCAATGTATCGTCACGAGACGCAGGGTTTAATTTGGTTTTGTTTGTGTATGTTTTATGACTCTCAAAGCCGTGATTCCCATCCACTTACATTATAGGACTGATAGACTGCAACGGTTTGACTTAAAAATCTCAGTTTGTGTTCTACTGAAGAAACAAAGTCACCTGCATCTTGGATGCCCTGGGGGTAAGCAGATAAACATCAAATTTTCATTTTCGGGTGAACTATCCCTTTAATTGAGAATTTGCAGGGCTTCCTAATCTTTAAACCTTCTGTCTGTGGAGGCTGCAGTCCTCTAGTAGTGGAACACTAAATCAGACCCCATGCAGTGCGCAGTTGGGCTGTGATGTGGATCAGATCAGTGCAGTCGTGTGTTATTACAGTAGAAAAGGACTCAGAGTTGCTGTATATTTTCAGAAAGAGCAAGAAACCATTTCAAGAGACCATTTTCAAATCAAGATTTCATGCATATTACCAGGCTAACTGCATATTCTGGTTCCAGGTTGATGAGCCAAGAACCCAACTTTTCAGAATCGCAATGCTTTTCGCAGCGGGTCGGCTGTTTGTTCAGGTGTCCCGCAATTCTAAACCCTCCTGTGGATTCTGAAGCGAAATCCTTTGTGCTATGTAACCAGGACAGATATGACATAATCATATCAACAACAGAAAAAAAAATACTGAGCGGTATGGAAAAAATCCTGATGCTAAAATGAACACAATTCAGTTTGACGAGAAGCTTATCCGCTAAAAATAGCTTTGTCTTCCTGATGCGATTTTCTTTCTTTGTACAGGGATTTTTCCTCCACAAACGCTGTCAGGAAATGCCTGGCGTTAAAGCTGCCTGCCACCCCCTCCTGTACGGGACTATATGTGTGACTGACAGTGACTAGAGAGTCTAGTAGTGAATGATTTGCTGTAATGATAAGGTTCTCAACCTTGGTTGTGTGATTTTAAATCACGTATTGTGTTGCAGGACAACTGGTGAGCGAATTTAGATGGATTTAGTGATGATCACTTTTGAGTAATGATGCAAACTAATCACTGTGCAGTGAACTGATTTATTAAAATGATGAACGAACTGATTCAAGAAAATCAGACTCTATCAGCATTTTTGCTTCTTTTGATAGACTAAGGTGATATGTAAAATATTTATAATATACACTACAGTGTGATCAAAAATACATTAAAATGTAATAGTAATTTATTCCTGTGATGCAAAGCTGATTTTTTAGCAGCCATTACTCCCGTCTTCAGTGTCACATGATCCTTTAGAAATCTTATTTTTTTCTTTAAAAAAACTGATTTCTTACCCCAAACTTTTTAACAGTATAGGTTTTTTTTTGTCAATATAAAATTGTGAAACTGGCCTACTTACCAAATATAAAGTGAATAAAATACTTTTATTATTACAAATGTAATTATTTTAATGGGTCATATGATGCTGCTAAAAAGAACATTATTTTGTGTATTTGGTGTAATGAAATGTGTTTATGCGGTTTAAAGTTAAAAAAACGACTCTTAACTTTTATAAAGAATATCCCTTTGGATTTGAGACTTTAGTCTTTGCAACTTTACAGATCTTCTTTATGCACCAAGAGCTTGTAACACTCCAAAGAGAAAGGAAAAATTGAAATCGCATCATATGACCCCTTTAATGTCATCAATAAAATATTCTTGTAAATATTTAGGCCTACCAAACAGAACAGCAAAAATGGTTTATGCTTGCAAACAGGTTTCAGCATGATATTTTTGTCCAAATAAGGTTGAGAAGTGGTCTAGCAGTTGATTGGCTGAATCCAGCTATTGGCTGCTGTGATGACAGTCTAGAAAATGATCTGTGACAAGAATCTAGCAGTTGATTGATTGCCTTTGTGAGAGTCTAACTGATGTTTGGTTGGCGTGTGCGTCTATGCAGTCAAACTTGTTTCTGAGGAATGCTGTGTATAATTGCAGTCCCTGGTTCTCACAGCAATGACTGAACAACCACTGAGCTCAATTGAGCAGAAAAGGTCAAATAGCACAGCGTTAAAAATGCTGATGGGAAGGTCTGACTCAGGCCTCTCATGACTGCTCATATTCAAACTAATAGACCTTTCTAAACTCAGATCAGTGGGGAGGTGGTTTTTGGTTGAGGTTTATTGCATCAGTTGAGGGACTGTTATACTTTCATGCCTTGGTGAAATGATTCATTCATTTTCTGAGATTCTTCTAAGGCCAGATTGAGTCATTTGCATTTGTCTTGTGAATATTAATGAGTTTCTGTGCCGTTTGGACAGCATAATCATCTGTTACATGGTGCTGTCATCTCAGAGAGGGAAAGCAGTACTTTTGTCTTTGAGGCAATCATACACCTGATCAGCAGCACATTATCCACCTGCATGAAAGCCAAGCGCTCCACCTCTATGCTGTACCTCGGGGTGTGTGTGATTTCTGCGAGTTTGACAACAACAAACTGTAGGGCATGGCGATATTGCTACAAAATATATTATTTGTAGTGATATTCAATATGTATATGTATGCATTTGATTAAAATGTATGCATTTGATTAAAATGAATACAAATTTAGATTTTTTCCTCCTCTCAATCAGAGGAACCAAATTTCTGACAAATGGATGTTACTGCATATAAAATACAATAAAATCTTGTTAAAAGATAATCAAAGCAAGTTTTCACTTTTTTCACAAAATGAACTCAATAAATATTGAATTTTTTTTTTTTATTATCATTTAGATGCACCAATAACAATTTATTTATTTATTTTGTTTATTTATAATTTTAACATTACTTTAAATTTGGAATTTGAAATTCCAACAAAAGAAACATTATTACATGAAATAATCAGAAAAAAATAATCATTTAAATATTTAATTATTAAATAAGATAATTTATGACGTTGGCCATATGAACTTTTTGTATAAATTCAGATTTTCTTGTTTCCACTGGTGCACAATATTACATTTGGAAATGTTCTCAAATCATGCTGGATAATATAATATTTAGTAGTAATATTTAGTATGTTTTTTTGTTTTTTTTTGGCATTGAATCATTTATTTGAAGTGATTCTTTAAAATTAATCGATCTCCATTTTTGAGATTTACACCAAGACCCTATTATAATATCTCAATCATAGTGCTCTCATACTCACCAGGGAGCTGCACTGCGATTGTAGAAAGCAATTTACCATCCAGAAAAATCCCACACAAGTCAAATGGAAGGAAATTACTGTCTCGGGCATTAAACGTCATACATTCATTCGCTGGGCTTTTATCTCCAAATCCACAATCTCTTTATGATTCCTTCCTCTGCACCACATTTTGTGTCATAAATAACATTTCACTTTATGGTTTATCACAAATACAGCTGTCGTATGGGAGATGGTCTGTCTGGCGTAATCTGATTGTATTTAGTGCTCATTCATTACAGCAGCAGAGCTTCACTGCCTTCTCTATTAGCTGTATCTGCCCAGCCGGAGTGAGGTTTTGCTCCATTTGTGTCTGTCTAATTGGGCCTGTAAACTGTGAGGCTCAGGGTAATGTGCAGATGTTCGTCCTTGTGTTGATGTGCTGTGTGTGTGTGTTTGTGTGTGTGATGAGTGTTTATGTATGCTGGTAACGGGGTGGATGTGTGCTGACAGCTTCCTCTTGTAGGGATGGGTAGGACACTGCTCTCTCTCTCTCTCTCTCTTTTCCAACTCCTTTTCTCTATGCAAAGGCAGTCACTGTGGCCCCTAACAGGCTCTGCCATGCAAAATGCATGAGCCGCTTGTGTAGAGTGAAATTGTGTGTGTGTGTGTGTGTGTGTGTGTGTGTGTGTGGTGTCTGGACACATTCAATGTGGAGATGGCAGTTCTGGTGGTGGTTTAGTAATGAGATCCGTCTTGACTGAAGAAAAAGGATTATGGCTCTCATTTGGTCCAGAACCAAAGTTTCCATACAGCATTTTACTTGAGATACTACAGGCAAAACCTCAATGTTCAGGTGCTGAGTTAATTTTCATCTATATTATCTCTTCTTTAACACTAATATAATAAAATATAATAAAACTTACATGTAACAAATAACACAAATATATATTTTATTATGTAATTATATTATTGTTTAAATGATAGATAGATAGATAGACAGACAGACAGACAGACAGGCAGACAGGCAGATAGATAGATAGATAGATAGATAGATAGATAGATTAAATGAAGATTATTTACTATTTAAAAATAAGTAAATATTTAAATATGTTTACATTTTACATATTATACACTGCCGTTCAAAAGTTTGGGATCAGTAAGATTTTTAATGTTTCTTAAAGAAGTCTCTTCTGCTCATCAAGGCTGCATTTATGTAATCAAAAATACACAAAACATATTATTGTGAAATATTATTACAATTTAAAATAATGGTTTTCTATTTCAATATATTTTAAAATGCAATTTATTCCTGTTATGCAAAGCTGAATTTTCATCAGTCATTACTCCAGTCTTCAGCGTCACATGATCCTTCAGAAATCATTCTAATATGCTGATTTAGTATCAATGTTGGAAACAGTTGTGCTGCTTAATATATTTTTTAATTTGTGATATTTTTCCTGATTCTTTGATGAGTAAAACATTTAAAAGAACAGCATTTATTTGAAATAGAAATATTTTCTAATCTTGTCTTTATCACTTTTTTCAATGTAACATACTTGTTGAATTAAAGTATTAATTTCTTTCAAAAAGAAAATAAAATAAACGAAAATGTGGAAAATATTCTAAATCTGTGACAGCAAAAACTGCTTAAATTCACAGGGCCCAGGACAAATTTTTGTCGACTTTCTCCTACTTCCATAAGCCCACATGAGTACGCCGGTCCTAAAAGGCCCCTGACAAAAGCAGAAGATGCTTCTGCTTGAGTCTTGAATGTCTTTGCACGTCTCTTACATCAGCGAGGGTCAGAACGTTCCTACAATTCAATTTAAGCCTCATGTTACAGTTCCTAATGAAGTTACAGGCAGATTGGAAAGGAACTCTATTTCATTTACTCATCAAAGGCAATTGTTTTTGCATTCGGTGCTGCATAAGTGTTCATTTTAGACCCTGGTTGATCGTAATCAATAATTAGGGACGTATAAAATGTTACTGGTTGCAGTGATGATGCATTTGTGTGTTTATATGTAGAAAAATCCTGAGTCGTTCTGGTTTGGAACATTTGATGAATCACTATAAATATCTACTGGAGAACAAATGAACTAATTCTTTGTGCTCCTTATTATTTCCCCAGACTCTCTTCCATTCTGAAATTTGAAATAGAAGAAGGTGTCCAATGATCACTGTGCGCAATGAGAGGAGAGAGGAATATTGGTTGGGAGGGAAGCCCTGCTTTAATCTAACTCAACTAATAGGGCTTATTTTATTTCTCTTCTATGTAATGAGAATGATGGATCTTTCATAGGGCCGATCAAATTAAACTGTTCTTTAATTACAACTGAGCTTGTGGAGAACCTTGAATCAATAGTATGTTTCTGTATCTGTGTTGAGCCCAGCACAAGAAGGATTGGACTTAACATCTCATTATTTATGAAAATAATTTAATGACCTGCTGGTTTTTGAGCTTCCATGCAATTACAGCACAAGGACCGTCCTTTACTAATAATAATTAGTAACACATTACTAATTAATTAAGATAAAATAAAAACCGAAAATATAAAAATAAAAGCTAATTCAAAATATTAATGAGAACTATAATAACATATACAGGTGCGTGGGTTTTTGTTAAATGTGAGCCAAAATCATCACAATTAAAAGAACCAAAGACTTAAACTACTTCAGTCTGTGTGCACTGAATTTATTTAATACACGAGTTTCACAATTTGAGTTGAATTACTGAAATGAACTTTTCCACGACATTCTAATTTGCTGAGATGCACCTGTATACTGCAAAAATAGCAGTAATAGGGTGAATTTCTCCACAGTTCCTGCACTAAAATGACCAATAAGAGAAATGATAAAATACCAGGTTAGGGTGAGGAGGAAGAAGGGAGATGCTGACTTTAATCCTCAATCCAGCACGATTATTGTTTCATCCATCAGATGCACCTTCGTTGTGCTCAGTTTTCCTCTAAACACAGCTGTTTTGACTGTGGACATCTGGACTTTCAGGCTTCTGTGTTACTCAGATGAGTAACTCACACAACAATGAAAAGTCTTATCAGCAGTTGAATTTATGCATGTCATATTTGTTGCCAACTCAGCTGACATGGCACAAATCTATCAGTGTACAATATTATGGCAGACCAGCAGAGGGAGTTTCACTCATGAACTTTTTGGGGGATTTTGGGATCTGTAAATTTGGCCTGAGAGGCACATTTCATTTGTCACCCCTTGGGATGCAGTTAACTTGATGAATTAAAAAGACACTGAACAATCTTTGCAATTAGCAGTGGCTCTCATATAATCAGATGAGCTGTATAGATGTCGTTGGGGAGGTGGAGATCTACTGATCGCTTTCCCTGCAAGCTGTTTTCATCAAGTTAAAATATAATTGAGACTCTCTAAATAATTACAGCATGTTTGCCTAATTTCCCCCTCTGAATTCAAGGTTTACTGTTATTTTAACGATCATGTGATAGCAGTGTTTGCTGGTGTGTTTTGTGTGACCACAATTTAAAGGTGTCTGAGGCACGATTTTACAAACTCAAAACTAGCCAGTAAATATAACTGGCCATAAACTTCAAAACATTAATTTGGCATTAACTTCAAACAGCGCGTTATATTTCAAATAAATGTTGCTTCATAAATTTTTTCCCCTCAGGTATTTCACTGTACACTGCTACCAACGCGTCTGTCGCGCGTATAATCCTGACGTCGCCGCCAGTCGACCAATCAAAGTCTTTGTTTATGTCAGCATTCCATCACTTGCAGTGTAGAGAAGAGAGCGTTTTGGTCGCGTCGCGTCACGTTGCTTGCGTAGATCATGTACCGCAACAAACGGCCAAAAAGTTCAGCAGCTGCTGTCAGTTTCAGTTCCTGCTTCTGCTCGCGTGTTTCACGGTCTCCCCCGGGCAAATAACTAGGAGTTATTACGTTGTTTTTATTGCTTTTTAATGTTTATGCTTTGGGGAAGATCTGGAGATGGATTATATTCAGTCGTTCAGAGACGCGATCGCTGGTCAAATCTGGCCTGTTACCGTGAGAGAAATTCAGTTTAAAGACTACTCTGCAGAAACGCCTCTGGAGAACGCGCATGAAACACACACTGCAGGTAGTAGCTTTGTGTTTTTCTCAAAAGTTTGACAAACGGGTTGAAACGCAACAGTTGTTGCGCGTCTGTAAATATTGACAGTGCAGCATATGGCTGCAGTACTACAGTGGTGAGTTATTATTAAGAGAGTTTTCACGTGTCAGCTGCCCTCCTGTGCATTTGCATTGCATTTGACTGTTGGACTTCTGTGAGGAAGAGTTAGGAGTTCATATCCTGGCTTTACAATACATGTAGAAGCATTTGGTATTGTAAAGTTTATTGCTCCCTTGTTGTTCTGGTTTTGTTTGCTCAGACTCTGCTGACATATTCATGGTTCCTCTGGTGGAATATACATTTGTCTATTTTGGTTATGATCCTAAATATATATTTTATATTAACTTTATATTTAATAATATTTAATCAACTGCAGCTGCTCGCAGTTTCTACACTTATAGGCCTAGTTGTGCAGTGTGACATATATTTTTAAAAATGACAGATATTCAGTGTTGTCAGTCTTAATTCACTTGTATTACCGTATTGACCCGAATATAAAACGATGTTTTTTTCTTGGAAATACATCTGAAAAAACGCGGTCGTCTTATATTCAGGGTCTAGACTTTGACATGTGAATAATACACCCACAACAATAGGTGGCGCCAAATACGCATAAAACGAGTGTGCCATGAAATACGTAATGTAATCAGGGCTGGATTGGTAATCGGGCATACCGGGCATTTTCCCGGTGGGCCGACGCATTTAAGGGGCCGACAGAATGTTTTTTGCCGAAAACCATCACGCAGGGACCGCGAGCAGCCAGTGGCCCATTGGTTTGTCTCCTGTATTGACAGCGTAAACATCCAATCACAATGCGCTATAGACGGAGCGATGAAGTATTTTGCTCCGCCTATATAAAGATCGCTTCACCCCAACTTCTTCCTCGTCAGCTTTTCCCACGTTTTCACAGCACATTATCAAGAATAGGCTTGCTCTCCGGTGAGTGATTCGGACCAAAGAGCAAGGCGGGAGAAGAAGAGAGTAGTTGAATTGTTAAAGTGCTTGATAGGGACTCCTTTGGATGGAGATTTACTGCTGATCACAGAACCGTGCTTCACTGAAAGATACGCATGACAATCGCAACTTCTGTCGAATCGCGATCTCGATTCCATTTCAATTTATCGTGCAGCCCTATGTAATACTATACTATGTAATACTATACTAATACTATGTAGTAATGTGTATTACTAGCATATTGGCTGTTTGTTAGTACTTATAAAGCAGATATTAATGCCTTATTCTCCAATGCATGACCATATTTTAGATCCTAGAATCCAACTGCATACCTAAACTTAACAACTACCTTACGGACTATTAATAAGCAGCAAATTAGGACTTTGTTGAGGCGAAATTTGTAGTTAATAGTGAGAATTTGTCCCCAAAATAAAGTCATGACCAAAAAAAATCATTATGCATTTCATGGATGTTAAAAAGTCATGCAGATTTGGAATAATGTAAATATGAGTAAATATTTTTAAATTCATTTTCATCAATTTTTAAAAAATCATGAACCAACTGATAAGGCAATGGAATTCAATTGGTCAAACTCTGTGGGAACCCTTCATATTGTATTGGCACTGATAGACCTTAAAAATAGTCCATGGATACATGTCTGAAGTGCAGTTTTGTAAAGAAGCCCCAAGTGCTGTGAACACTTGCATCGACAGCAGACTCTGTGTTATGTATTCTTGTCACAGTGAGCCATGAGTCAGGTTAATTGCAAGGCCTAATTAGGTCAGAGGACGATTGGGAGGCATGATGGTAAATGCTGTATGATGATAGACGTTTCATCCGATAGCAGTTTTGCAATACTACTGTTTCTTCTGCAGTAGATATAAGTGGATAGTTTGTATTTTAATATATTTTAAAATGTCATTTATTCCTGTGAAGCAAAACTGAATTTTCAGCAGTCATTACTTCAGTGACAGTCTTCAGTGTCACGTGATCCATTAGAAATCATTCTAATATACTGATTTACTGCTTATGAAATATTTCTTTTTATTATCAATGTTGAAAACAGTTATGCTGCTTCATATTTTTGTGGAAACTGTGATGCTTTTTTTCAAGATTGTTTGATGTATAGAACATTCCAAAGAACGGCGTTTATTTGAATGGTGGTGTATATATTAGGGCTGTGCGACAAAAAAAAATCTATCACGATTTTGATTGCAATTTCGATTTTAATCACGATTTTGGCACACACAGACATGCTTTACACTCATAAATGCATTCAGTGTGAATTTGAAACATTTCCAAAGGAAACCAATTAGAGCTTTATCAAAAAGCTGTAACATGTCTCTAGAACAGACATATAGCAACAAAAAAAAATTTATGTGGGTAATCAAACCATCAAAACAAAAAATAAACACATTTTTGTTGCATTTCCAGAGCTATCTTGTGTTATGTATACTGTTACATTACCTTGACTACTGTAAGATTTTGTTCATACAATACAATTCTAGGCCAGAGAAGAGTAAATTGCAAGGATTTGACTCCTGTGAAATTGCCAAAGTACAGGAAATAGCATTGCACCACCGGTTCACCACAACCTTCAGTTCGCCACATAAAAGGATAACTGCAGCAAACAATATTGCTGTCCTGTCCATTTGACACTTATCAAAGCGGTGCAATGCTGATAGCACTATTTGCATAAATGGATTAAAAAACACAGAGGTAAAATCAAATGGAGCTCATCCTTGTGTAAAGAGTAACTGACTGTGGGAAATCACATTTCTGTATTGCTTAACACTTAAAATGAAGCATTCCTTAAATACGGTGGGAATTGATAAGTGTTTCAGTTTTTTTTTGATTGAATGCAAATATTTTCATTAATTAATATTTATAATCATTATAAATATTATAAACATTATCAGATATTTTCATTAATTTGTCATGATATCAGCCCCAAATGTGCTGTGTTGAAATTTCAGAAGTCATTCTGTTTGTAAATGTGCATGCACAACAATGAAATAATGGCACAGCATTTTATGGAGCACCTCTGGCCCCTCATTACGGGAGATGGACCGGTCTAAAGAATGAGTGGGCCACACTGATGCCGTGCTGGAAGCAGAGGGAGTCCATTAGCATATACATCTGCACTGGCTTTAGACGGACGTGGGAGGCACAAGACACGTCCTGCTTCTCTCTAGATCACCCCCAAAGATGAATGGGGTGTGTGGGTGTTTTGATTACTGAGTTAAGACTAATTCCTCGGTGCATTAGCTAGTACTGTGCTGGGCCAACCCAAGAGGTCATGTGCGGATGCCAAAACAGGTAGAACTGGAGCGAGCATGGCATGATCTTTTATCTGCAAAACTACCTGTCTAAATAGGGCACAGGTATTATGATAGTGGTATATATTTTATTTATAGATTTTATTTGACTTATAATAATAGTCATTATTAGGATGCATTTTAGTCAATTCTTACTTGTATAATATATGTTTTTTATCTATTAAATGTATATTCCGCTCACTCTAGCCCACCGGCCGTTCCTCACTCTAGCCCCCGGCCTCTGCTCACTCTAGGCCGCCGCTGCTTACCGCTAAAATATCTTCAGTCTGACGGACCTAATGACTGTTTACAATCATTGGACAGAACGAAGATTTTTTCTTCCCGCGGTAAGTTACTGCGTCATCACAGAAAATTGCAGTAAGATTCAAACGCGAGTTTTGAGCAGTGTAGAGTAGCGCTTGTTGTTTGTCATTTCTCCGATCACAAATGCAGACATGATTTTATGTTTACGCGATGCAACGTAACGCGTAAAAAGACAGTATAAGCTATTATAATCCATAATTATGTCCCCACTGGATGCAACGAATGCCTTGTTTATAATACATCCTTGAGGTATTCGGCCAATCATAACGCACTGGATAGCTGGCCAATCACAGCACACCTCGCTTTTCAGACCGATATAAATAGACGCGTTTCAGAAAGGCGATTATTACAATAATGTACAGTATGTGGAAAATAATGTTTTTTTTTAACCTTAAACCGCATAAACACATTTCATTACACCAAATACACCAAATAATGTTCTTTTTAGCAACATCATATGACCCCTTTAAAATATAATTTAACATGTTTTATTATTATTATTACTATTATGAATGAATGAATGAGGCATTTATATAGCGCTTTATTGTGTATTGCTGTACACCCAAAGCGCTTTACAATCATATGGGGGGGCCTATCCTCAACCACCACCAGTGTGCAGTCTCACCTGGATGATGCGACGGCAGCCACAGGACAACGGCGCCAGTATGCTCACCACACACCAGCTCCAGGTGGAGAGGAGAGAGAAAGATAGAGCCAATTCAATGGATGTATCATTACTATTATTTATTACATTTACGTAATAATGTATGTATATGTATCATAAAATAGATGTATTAACTGTTATTTTAGTACAGTTGAGATACTATTATAGTTTTTATTAAATAAATTTAAGATTCACATATTTTATTGAACATTTAGTACATTTAAAATGTAATTTAATGTTATAATTAAAATTATCATTTTTAATATTATATATTTATTACATTTTCAAGTATGTGATACATTTATTAAGATACTATTATCTACACTACTATAAGATACTATTATATATATATATATATATATATATATATATTTATTTATTTTTTTTTATTTATTTTTTTTTCAGATTTCGTTATTTTAGTTAAACTACAAAAAGGGAAATGTTGCTTTGGTAACTAACTGAAATAAAGATTACTTTTTAAAATATTTTTATTTCAGTTAGAGTTTATTTTATTTAAAGTAACAATTTTTATTATATATATATTTTTAGTTAACTATAATAACCCTGTTAATTAACTGTAATAAATATAAATTAGCTTCAAAATAAAAAATACATAGTTTATATACTACTATATATATAACCATGTTGAAATGCATATTTTGCTTATTAAATTGAACAAATGAAAGGTACATCATCTCATTTGATTACTTTCTGTTTTGTTTGGAACTTGCATGCAAACCAAAAGGAAAATGAAACATTATCATTGACTCCATGGACATCACCTTTGAACTTCATTGATTGCTCGAAAGCGTTGTGGCCCCAGCGGTGTTTATTTTGCGCTCGTCTAGACTAAATGCTAAAGTAGCAGGCAGGGTTGCTGCTCAGCGGATCAAACTTTGCCCTCTATTCAATAACCTTTTAAATTCTGACTGAGCATCCAGGCCCGGTGTGTGTCAAAGGCCGAGGGAGCTGTTTACCTGCAGCACAGCGGCTGATCTTTTAGCTCCAGCCTGTGCTCTGGGGCTTTTTTTCCCTGACCTGTATTATTTGTCCTGCTTTCCCGATGGTGGATATGGATTTAGCACTAAAGTTGCCACATGCATTGAGATGAAGAATAGTTAAAGCATCTCTGCTGAAGGGAAGTGTTGAGCTAGACGTCACTTCTCATCCTAATGTGCTCTTTAGTCATGCCAGCAAATTTAAAGAAGACTCGTTCTTTATTCGTGCCATGTAAATCATAGGTCATGTCTTAGAAATAATGCATCATACCTCCCACATGAAAATCTGGAACACAATGCATATATTCCAGATAGCATGCTATCATACTACTATTTTTGTAGTATACTAAAGAAAAAATATATATAAATAATTCTTTTATAAATATTAAATATATATAATATAGAAAATAATATAGAATATACCAAGCTGTATATTATTTACTTATTGTTTTTTTTTCTCTCTCTCCTTCATTTTCGTTTAGTTTTTTCTCCTTAGTTTTTTTTACTGCAAAGGGACTGCTGATGAAAATTTGCCTTTTGGCTCGTTTAAATTAATCATCCCGATTCATGTTACACAATATTACATAAAAAATTATCGCTGATAATGATAACTTAACGCAGTGCGCAGCAAAGTGTGTTTAACATTACATACTATATTTTTTAAACACTATGCCTTTTTCTTATTATGTTTTAGTGTTGTATTCCTCGACAGAATATTTTAAATAGTAATGATTCTTGCTTAATCAACAAGTATCCCGTTGTTCAATTCATTATTCAGCCTATACCAAACTCTGATATCTTCAGCAGTTCTCACACGATCACATTAAGAGCAGAGCTCAACTCACGACAGCAGAGGCAGACTTTGGCCACTGCTTTATTTCATTTGCAAACTAAATAGTGCTCACTAAAGCAATAACCGAGTGGATGGAGGGATCTTGCTGCAATTGGTCACCCTGTAGTGAGTGCTAATGAGAGGCTCTGGTGCGGGTGACACACGCGGAGCCACTGACAGGATCGGGTTTGATTAATTGACCTGGGGTGGGTGTTAATGAGGGAAAGGAACAGGCCGTGTGGAGTTCAGCGTCTCCACTGATGCAGCATTCAAACTGCAGTCCCAGCAAACACACACACCAGCTACTGTGACAGTCTGGGCCGTGACAACTGCCGGGGACTTTGAGCTGTTCGGTTCAGTGAGCAACTTTGCCATGTTTTTCCCATGGCTGTTACTTCTCCTTTGCTAAAGGGGTCATAGGATGAAACAGAATTTTTATTGTATGTTTGAAGTACCAAGTCTGATGCACCATGTAGACATACTCTAACTTATTCTAACATTAAAACTGAGCAATAACAGCTTGTTCAGAAACACAGTTAGTCATTCCAGATATATTCATTACTTTCAGTTCTAGATGAGAAGACATGACAAAAGAAAGATAAAAACCTATTTTTATCAATTCAGTAGGTTTACGTTGGTGTAAAATGGGAGAGTTTTGTTATACAGTTTTTGTTTAGCTTGCAAGAGGACACAGGTTTAAATCTAGACCTAATGTGTTTTTTAAATAAACTGTAAAATTGCATCTGAACGGTTTTAAGAACTTTCCACAAGATTTGTTTTCCTTCAATAAATATAAAATAGTATAATAAATTTTTTTCATAATTGTATTTTGTTTAAATTTGATATTTGTATAATTACTTTTTATTTTTATTTTTGAATAAATATTTTATTTATATATTTATACTTATTTAAATTAAAAAGGCCTATAAATTAATTTTTTCTAAGCTGGATTCAAAATGAATTTGGTCTAAAAAATAATGGCCCACAGTCTGAATTGTATAAGTCTCAGTGGTTATTATAAAAGTCTTAAAAGTACAGTATAGCAAAAATAGCCTTTTTATTTCTAAGTGTCAAAGAGGGGATGGAATATGGTCATGAAAATTAGAGATGCACCGATTGCAATTTTCTTGGCCGATTCCGATTTCCGATTTTTTTTGTTAGTGTGATCTGCCGATACCGATTTTTGCCGATTCCGATTTTCTTTCTAAGAACTATAATTGACAGCATATACAAACAAAAATCTACTTTTCTTCAACGCAAAGGTTATTTTCAGATATTTTCCCAATATACTGTTACACAACATGCGTTCTCTTTCTCAACTATTTCTCAACTATTTAACGTTCCAAAACTGGAACGTGTTTAACTGGATACTCGTCAAGACGGGCATTTTGACATCATTTTGTATGTATTTGAAAGTTTTAGCGCGAATTTGTTGTGTAAAGAAAGTGGAAAATGGAAAGCATGCATGTGCCAGCTTTTCCTCCCAGTCGTGACAAAGTGTGATTGCACAAAAGATTCTTTTCCTGTTTAACATTTGACATAGATATTTTCATTAGCATTAGTCAGAAATCAGATTAGAGTAATATTACATAATGTGTGTTTAAATGTAAATACATGATGCACAGCCACTGTTATGGATATCAGTAACATGTTGCTTTTACGTACACTAGTGCATGTGAAGAAAGAATGTGAACTTGAGAACGGCATGCAGTCATATGAGCAAAACCATTTCAATCATGCTAATTTATCACGTGCATGTACTTTACAGCGTGTTATATAGTTCAAACTAGGACAGTGTGACTATTCGTTACATGATGCATTTACACTACCACTATAAACATAAGAGCTCTTTCATAGTCGACAGCATTTCTAGAATATGTATCTGGATGTCGAACACAGCTTCACATCAAGAGTCTGTCAAGTATCTCAGCATTATATAAGTTGAGTCATCCTCTGCAGCGAATGCTGTCACAGGATTGCATTTATTTATATATTTATGTTTGTTTGTCTCTTTATCTGCAAGGATGCTTTGTTTAGTACAGGTCTTTGTTGATGTATGTGGAATATCACTCAAGAATAATTATGCTGTCATTATTTACTCACCCTCATGTCCTTCCAAAGTTTTTTTTTCTCTCATTTTCTGTTTGATAAAGTAACAGCATACATTTAGGATGACTTGAGAGTGAGAAATGCTTATTTTTGGGTGAACTGTCCCTTTAAGACTGAGCTTGGAATAGTGAATCATATTGTTTGTTCATTGTTGTTAAAATGAAACAGAGTTTTGCACAGCAAATAAAAAAGTCTCCACACAGCCATAGTCATCTC
>NW_015536494.1:916396-928638 GCF_001515605.1 Sinocyclocheilus anshuiensis | reverse complement strand
GTGTTTAACTGGATACTCGCCAAGACGGGCATTTTGACATAATTTTGTATGTATTTGACCGTTTTAGCGCAGTTAGCCACTCATTTTGGTATTTGTGGCTCACAAGCTGTTTGAGACTGAGTGCGACTTGTGCGCTCCACTAATATAGATCAGTGGCGGTGCGCGCGCGTTTGGTATAAGCGCGAAACCTGCGGGAATGATTAAAATAATGCGCAATACAAGCACTATTTAACCGGAGC
This sequence comes from Sinocyclocheilus anshuiensis, assembly GCF_001515605.1. NCBI lineage: Eukaryota > Metazoa > Chordata > Actinopteri > Cypriniformes > Cyprinidae > Sinocyclocheilus > Sinocyclocheilus anshuiensis. The sequence continues at coordinate 928,399 of NW_015536494.1, read as the reverse complement.
GAATGAGACGTGTGTGTGTGAGAGAGAAGGGGTTGTCGGAGAGATGAGAGTGAGAATGCGCGGCTGATGTTATTGCCTGTGCCGCTGGTAACAAAACGGATCGGCTCGGAATCGGAAAGAAGTCGGAATCGGACTGACCGACCGATCACCGATCCGGGCCGATCATGAGGAAAATCGTCCGATTCCGATCCCTGGCCGATCGATCTGTGCATCTCTAATGAACATCTAAATTGTGACTCTTTTTAATGCAAAAAAGACTAACATTATAACTGAATCTCAGAGAAAAAATAAATCTAAAAGTCCTTAATATGTCCCCTTAATGAGAAAAAAATATGAGTGAATTTGTTGTGTAAAGAAAGTGGAAAATGGAAAGCATGCATGTGCCAGCTTTTCCTCCCAGTCGTGACAAAGTGTGATTGCACAAAAGATTCTTTTCCTGTTTAACATTTGACATAGATATTTTCATTAGCATTAGTCAGAATGACCTTTTTATTTTTTTTTGCGCTGTTTTTTTGCTCACGAATTCCTGACTCTGCGACTGTGTATTAATCTTTGATATGTAACTCAGCATGCACTGTTTGATAGATACCTGAGAGACATGAATTATGCCTCGAATCATGCAGCTAGAAAGTGTGAAAGATGCTCAAGTCATTTGACAGAATTTAACCTTTCAAAACTTTATTTATTTATTATTTATTTATTGTATTTATTTATTTATTATTAATATTATATATTTTTTAAATCTCTTATTCTCACCCAGGCTGCATTTTTGGTCTAAAATACAGTAAAAACTATTATAACTATTATTACAGTTTACATTAACTGTTAACTTTTATTTTAATATATTTTAAAATGTAATTTAGCTATTCCTGTGATCAAAGCTGAATTTTCAGCATCATTACTCCAGTCTTCAGTGTCAAATGTTCCTTCAGAAATTTCTTATTATTATCAATGTTGAAAACAGTTGTGCTGCTTAATATAATATTTTATATTTATTTTTTTATTGTTTTATTATTAGAAAGTTCAAATGCATTTATACATGCAGCTTTTATTTGAGATAGAAATGATTTGTAACAATCGAAAAGTCTTTACGGTCATTTTTTTCATATTAATGTGTCCTTGATTAGAAGTATTAATTTTTTTTAAATCTCTTGTAAAATTGTCAAATTTATTAGTTTTTTTGTTTAAATATTATGATGCTTAGGCCCTAATTAAAAAATAATATAATTAAAAATTATATATATATATATATATATATATATGTGATGGGCGGTGATGGGTGGTGATGGGCCGCCTGGATATTTTTTTTGTTTAAATATTATGATGCTTAGGCACTAATTAAAAAATAATATAATTAAAAATTATATATATATATATATATATATATATGTGATGGGCCATATTGTGTTCTATGTTTGGCATATTGAGGCCTGTACATGTACAAACATCATTCATAGGTATAAGCCGTTATATCTCCATGGTTAAAGTCTATGACTTTACATACTTCACTGATAATTGATCCTCAGGACTGGTGTAACGTTGTTAGTATAACAGTTGTTGAACATTAGAGCTGCTTTTTTGAGAGCTTTTACTGCTTAAAATTACAAGACTGTGGTGTGTTTTTGTTTGTTTTTAATGAATGGCCATGTACAATTAGTGTTACATCTGAAGACAAAATAGGTAAAATGTTACAAATGTATCTGGGTCACGAATAATATTATTTCCTTTGCCACTGAAAGGAAAAAGAGAACAGCGTGTGGCCTTGTCCCATATTTCCCACCTGTGTTATGTGACCACTGAACGCTAGATCTTATTAGCAGTGGCCATTATATTTAGAGCACAAAATGCTAGATAATCAGTGAGCCACAGTACAATGGCTGTTCCAAAACACAGTGAGCTGCCTGTGTAGTGTTCCAAATCACTGACTTATGAGGTTTCATTTGAACTTTCATTTGGGTGCTCCGATTGATCGGCTACCGATCACTATCGGACAATAATCACGTTGCATGATTGATCGGCGGTCTCTAAAAAGGCCGATCTCAAGAAACCGATCTCAAGCTGATGACGCTGCCGTGAGATGTTTGGCACGACATCCAGCAGCACAGTCTCAGTCTCTGTCCGGCGAGGGTGAAATAATTATAATGCTAAACGTGAGGGACTCACCTTCATATTTCTTCATTAAATAACTTATAAAGTAATTTGAAAATCTTGTGTGAGACGTAATTTCACAAACAGCGTCAGTGAATCACCGCGTGCGCTCTCTCTCAAAATACGCAAATGAATTAATATCACCACATCGCGTCTGTCCATAAGCGAGCTGCACAGTTGACACAGAAATTGTCACCTGCACAATCGAGGCAGTCACATCGTCACTAAAGTTTATAAATTGCATTACTTTTTAATTCTTCCCTGTGTTTAACCATTCAGCGCTCGCACGCTCTCCTGGAGACTGTGTGCTCATGCACACTCGCAGCGCACACACATAACGCCAGGTTCACATTACTCCGTTTGCAGTGCAAATGTGGTGCGTATTTTTTCCGTGCTCATGTTAACAGATTAATAAAGCGTTCACACTGCGCACAGTTGCGGTCCGGCAGTGCGATCCGGGAGCGGTGCATCTGCAGCAGTGCAGAGATCGTTTCCGTACCGAGTCTATTTTTGCTGCGCTGCAAGCGCTTTTGCATGCTAGTGATAGGAATCGATCCCTTGACGTGATTGGTAATTGGTTTGTGACGTAGCAAACCGAGGGCTGTTTCAAACCGTATTTCTGGGTCAGCCTTTGGGAAACTACAGTTTTAAGGAGAAAATACTCAGCAATGGTGTTGATTAATTGGCACATGGTTTGTCTAAAGGCATATTAAAAACACCATATAGACAAATAAACAACATAAAAAACTTGATTTTCACTACAGGGGGACTTTAAGAGATTTGTCTTATTTTGTTGATGGAGACAGAGACACCAAATCCATGGTCTCTGCGGCTCTGGAACATTCTGTGTGTAGCCAGTGTCTATCCAGAACCACAGAGACGATGGATTCGGTGTCTCTTAGACATACATTGGGCTCTTTGTTTAGTTTCAATGTGACAGCTCTTATCTCAGCGTGTGAAAAGCCTGTTTCAGATGATACACACACATGTGAGGGTTCAATTCCAGACAGTTTCGTAATTTTTCATGGAACTTATCTCTGCTGTGTGTTTGCTCGTTGTGTTTCTCTCTCTGAATCATGCCTCAGTCAATGCTGCTGTACTGGAATACATAGACATTAGCATATTTTTGCTATCTATTATTGGGGTTTTGTAAAAATATGATTTATATTAATTATACCCTAATTATACCTCAAAGTCATTTGAGTAATTTCAAAAATAATGAATATTAAAAATATTAAACCATAAATTTGTTTTTACACATCAGAATTAGAACATGATCAGTTTTAGAATTTCTATGAAATACATTTTTTTTTCCTTGGAAAAAAAATTAAATAAAAAAATAAATATACAGTTGTTTAGTAAAAGATAATACAAGTGAACACAACATGCAGTTTTTAAATGAAGGTTTTTATTATTAAGGGAAAACAAAATCCAAAACTACATGGCCCTGTGTGAAGAAGTGGTTGCCCCCCTGTTAAAACTGTGGTTTATCACACCTGAGTTCAATTTCTCTAGCCACACCCAGGCCTGATTGCTGCCACACCTGTTCGCAATCAAGAAATCTCTTAAATAGGACCTGCCTGACAAAGAGAAGTAGACCAAAAGATCCAAGATGCCGAGATCCAAAGAAATTCAGAAACAAATGGCTGAAACATTAAAATGTGACAAACATGCAAAAAAATAAGAAATCAGGAAGGGGGCCAACACTTTTTCACACCACTGTATATATTTAGAATTTAATCTTATATATCACCATATATATGTGTATATATACATATAGTGTGTGTGTGTGTGTGTATATTTATATATATATATATATATAGACACATATATATATATAGAACACAGACGTATATTAAAGCATATTGAATATATATGCATATATAATACCTAAAGCATATTGAATACAGGATGTCTGGACATAATTGAAGGGTTCTTTCCTTTCAAAACGCTTTAGTATTTTATTTTATTTTATTTTATTTTATTTTAACCCTTCAGTTGTGTTCTGCCCAGACTTCCTGTTTCATTTGAAAGCAAGTCAACACAAATGAATCTGCAGAATTCTTTTCAGTTCCCGTCCAATTCCAAATTCCTAAGCCTAATTACGAGCAATAATAATATTACCGTTTGCTGTAGCAAATATAGTTTATGTTTCTGAATGTGGGAATCACATATCATCCTTTGAATCGGTTCAGATCAGCTTTCTAAATATCATGACAGTATGTTTCAGAGAAATAGATCTCTATTTTAGAGGCGCTCTATGAGACGTCTCATTCAGTGACATGAACTGTAAACACAGAGAGATCAGCCACTGTCACTGTTTGTCAGGTTACGCTCTCAAACAGAGGCGTGAAAATGCTGGATAAAAGATCAGTGTTTGTATCAGTGCTTGCGCTGGCCTGGTTTCTTTCGCTGCCGTCTCTTTGGTGTGAGCACAGAAATAGCAGAACAACTTTGACTCATGGCTGCACAGCCGAGCGTGTCTCTGTCACACTGTCACAAGTGCAGAACCTGTTAGACGGATTCTGGCGTTAATGTTAATGTGAAGACGGACGGACCGCCTGAAGCAAAGTGAACATGTGGGGGAATTGCTAACATTGTTCTCATTAGCCTGAACATACACACAAACACTCATGAGACTACAGTATATGCATACACATTAGTGCTGGATATAAATTTTAGTTTCACGATTGCAGACTTCATTTGAATAATCTGATATTCATTGTTATTTTGATATTTTCGTCAGCTTAAACATTATTTGTAGCACACCTCCTGTTCTGTAGATGTTGCTAATGCCAAAATTCCTTGACAGTTCGTCCCTTTTTTAAATGTAAATTTTTATACCAGGGCTGAATAGTTTGATGAATGCAATCAACTGCTATTTGTAAATGCTTTGCCATTATTTGTTTGTCTCCCATCATGCTGAAATTTTTTACATTTTGACATTTTTTAAATTAAAAAATTTCCCCCCCTTTTTGTTATGGGGAAAAATCATACCGTAACATAGTCACAAAACAAGTGTGGGACAAAGTTGTATATGTTTTGGTTTAATATAATCTAATTTAATATAATCAATTGAAACTTTATTTTACTATAATATAAAAAATAGAATATAATAAGTAATAAGTACATTTTAATATAATAAATCAGTTAATTATGAAAGCATTGTAACAGTGTCTACACCGGACGCGAGCGACAAAATACAATAGAACCTATTATGCTGTCTACACTGGATGCGGCGCGACACGAAAAATCCCCGACAGTAGACTGATGCCGCTTTCTATTTATGACGTATTGACACAAATTTCAAATGATTTTCAACAGTCGCTTTGTTGCGTCCAGTGTAGAGAGACTTTAGCTGTTGCGGCACGACACGACAACTGTGGCGTCCGGTGTAGACACGGTGTTTAGAGTATTGTATAATTTAAATTGTTACTGTTGGGGTCAGTAATATTTGTACATGTATCACAGTTTCCACAAAAAATCTTAAGCAACACAACTGTTTTCAACAGCTTGATAATAATAAGACATGTTTCTTGAGCAGCAAATCAGCATATTAGAATGATTTCTGAAGGATCATGTGAGACTGAAGACTGGACTAATGATGCTGAAAATTCAGCTTTGCATCACAGGAATAAATTACATTTTAAATTATATTAAAATAGAAAACAGCTATTTTTAATTGTAATAATATTTCGCAATATTTCTGTTTTTACCGATCAGATAAATGCTGTCTTAGTGCACAGAGAGACTTATTCCAAAAACATTAAAAAAAATGTACCAACCCAGCCCTCTACGAACACCTTGGCAATTGAATTGCCATTGGCTAGTAAATTTTTGTTGTTTACTCGCCAGACTGATAAATATATACATACACGTATACATATATACACACATATACACACACACATATACACACACACACATATACATATACACATACACACACATACACATATATACACACATATGCGCCAGCCAATGAGATTGCCGTTTGCGCATTAGTTCCGCCCACAACTGGAGAAAGCGGTAGTTCTTAAAAGCGGAAAAATTCCAAAGGAACTCCGTTATTTTGACAGCAAAATACTTAGTCATCATTTAGTCGCCAGAGTGAAGATTTAGTCGCATATGCGAGTGATTTACTCGCAATGTAGAGGGTTGCAACCCCAAACATTTAAACAGCAGTAAACATTTCATGCTAGATTAACATATGTTAGGTAATTTCCCGAATGTATCTAATAGTTCTCAAGACAATTTTATTCCTCTAATAGTTATAGGCATCAAAATGCACCATATTTGTGTGAGTGTGCAAACTCAGATTAACTGATGTCAGAATTGAATTGGAAAATCAGTGCCAATGCGTAAACATAGCCCTATTAGCTTTAAATAACCCAGGCATTGAAATTGACTTCAAAGACGCACAGAATCACAGCACAACACAAATGTGATACTGTCAGGTGGCAGCACTATGTCTCTCTCTGTCTTTCTCTCTCTCTCATAGAGGTCAGGGTGGTCGCTGTCTGTTACAGTGTTTGCAGCAGCAGGAGGCATTGCAAGGTGAAGACACATTGGCTGTCATTGTGCTGAGCGAGAGAGAAAGAGAGGGAGACAGTGGGGAAAGGAGGGAGGTAGACAGGGAGGGTGAGAGAGAGAGAGAGAGAGAGAGAGAGAGAGAGAGAAGCTGCATTCTCTGGCTCACTGGAATCGCTCGTTCACACTCGCTGTTGACGGATGAGCCGTCGGTCGAGGCTGAGAGCTCGGCAGCTTGTGTCAAGCTGAGGGGAGAGCGGAACATGAACATAATGAGAACATTCCCTCGCTTGCTTTCAGATACCGGCCAGAAGAAGACACCGGAGAAGAAGGATGGGAGGCGGATGTCGTTCCAGAGACCAAAGGGCACCATCGAGTATTCCGTAAGTGGGAACAACAACCCCTTTCCTTGTTATTTCTTTTCATGTGCTGTGTGTTATAGGCTTGTATCTTGCAGATCTCCTCCCGGCGCTGTTTACTCAGAGGATTTTTCCACATGTACCTGCGAGATTTCTGTGAGAGTTTGCACGAGGACTCTGTGTGTGTGTGTGTGTATCCACAGGGATGATTTGAGAGCAAGTGTGCATGAAGCCGTGCGAATGTTTACATCAGCCTGTTTATTTTCACCGGTCTGCATGCGTTCCAGCAGAGTATTGCTGAATGACCTTCCTTTCTGCGTTTGCATTTCTATTGATTTAACGAGCGTGTGTGCCGAGTGAGAGAGTGAGAGAGACCGTGTGAGCTTCGATTGTCTGTCTTAACAGCTTGTTGTGTTCTTGAAATGACCCTCAAATTCCAGCTGCGGGCAGAACGCTTCTCATCTCTCTCCCTTGTAACAGAGGAGCGTGTGGGTTGAGCTGAGATCTGGAGTTCTGCCTGGAAGTGGAAAAAGACAGAGGAGAGGAAACTGCTGGCAGCTAGAGCTGTCATTTAGCCAGAAGATTGGAATCATACTGCTTTTTCACCAAAAATGGTGCTGGTGCTGCTGCAGGAGCTGGTGCTCACTCAGGGAATCTGATAACATCTCTCAGAAGCAGCCAATGTTTTTGACTTAGATGAATTGACTAGGTCACTGTCTTTGTTTACAAATCTTCCGAGTTTTGAAAACATATTTTAACATTCAAAGTAGAGACGTGGAAAATCAACTAGTCAGGGCTACCTGAATTTAAAGACACAAAGTTTAAAGCACAGTATGTTGTCAGCATGCTGTTGAAAGCACTGTAGCTAAAAATATTAAAACTAAATATATGTATGATAAGAATAACACCAAGTTAATCAACCTTGATTTTTGATTAGTAGCATTGTGACCTATCCCTAATCCTAAGTCATTTAACTAAGCGTCTTTTTGATATCAGAGGTTTCTTTCATATATATAGTTTGAAATTTATATTATTTTTGGGTGGGTAAGATTTTTTTTTATGTTTTTGAAAAGTCTAGTGCTCACCAAGGTTGCATTTATTTAATTAAAAATACAGTAAAAATATAAATGTTGTCTAATGTTATTACAATTTAAAATAATTTTACTTCTATTTTAATATATTTTAAATGTAATTTATTCCTGTGATGGCAAGGCTGAATTTTCAGCATAATTACTCCAGTATGTAGTGTCACATGATCCATCAGACATTATTCCAGTTTGCTGATTTGCTGCTCAAGAAACATTTCGTATTATTATCAATGTTGAAAACAGTTGTGCTGTTTTATATTTTTGTGGAAATCTCATTTTTTCAGGATTCTTTGCTGAATAGAATGTTCAAAATAACTCAATTTAATTGAAGTACATTCTACAAACTATTCAGTTGTTAACTTCTAGTAGACTAATCAACCATTGTGATCAATTATAATTGTGTCATTGTGACTTCATTTAATTCCACATCTTTTTGATGTCATGAGTTGCTTATGATGCAGCAGACATTGTTTGCATATACAGCAAATAAAAAATTCAGAGCAATTCATACAGATATGTGAAATCTCAATGATATTAATTTGTTTGAGACTAACTGTGAAAGAAGGGGCATCAGTTTCGGTTTAAAACTGGCATCAGGTAGCTGTGGGATTGGATGCTGGTGTAGTTGACGTGCTGCTGCTGTTGCTGTCACGGTTTTGTTTCCACACGGTTCTGCTCTCCCCTCGGATCTGAGCAGTTGTCTCACACCCGTCTCCCCCCAACACAAGCTGAAGATCCGTCTCTGTCGGCCAAAAGTGATTGACAGGACCTTTGTTTTCCTCCGCAGAGCGTGAAAAGTGTGCAAGATGACAGCGGGGCATTTGTCACAGGGCATAAACAGCGTGTCATGAGGCTATTTGTGGCGGTTGTTGGTGAGGGGTGTGGGGGTTAACATGAGAGCGATGGCAGATATGGCACTCATATCTCAGTCTTCCAGCTTGCCTTGCAGTCTTCCACTCCAAACCACACCACACCGCTGCAAGATGGAGTGATGGATGTGATTTTGAGAAGATGTTTGGATAATTATTGGACATGATGCATGACCCTGAACACACAAATCATCTTTAAATGGATAGCTCATCCAATAATCTATATATGAATATTCTGTGTTCATCCTCTTGTCGTTCCAAAAATGCCTTTACTTTTTTGTGGCTTCATTGTTTTTATCCATACAATGAAAGTCAGTGGGTCTTAGTGTTGTTTTGGACCCCATTGACTTTCATTGCTTGGCAGTTTAAAAATTCTTTGTAAATGATGACAGTGTTTTCATTTTGGGACACTTTCTGAAAAACTGCCTCCATTATTGTGAAAGCCTCGCCTCCTGCCACAGGTAATTGTCTGCTCTTTTCTCAAGAAGCAGTCTTGACCTCAGGAGGCGTTGAAGGAGAGCTAAACTGTAGCCCAACTGCTCAGTCACTAATAACGCTCTGCGGGTCAGCGGGTTCTCACCATTGGCTGGTCTGTGGCCAATTAAAGTGGTTGGACTCCAGGAAAGAGTGAGAGAGATTGAGATCTCATTGGAGAGAAACAGTAAGGATTCAGCATCTGCTTTAATGCTTCCTGAGTCTGTTGATTTCTGCAGCAGTCTGATTCGGCTAGAGTCATTGTGTCACATTGAGTCACAGCACTGAAGCTTATAGTCTCATTATGCATGATGCATACTGTGCACAAAGATGAGATAAAACATGAGATTTTATCACATGGCCAAGCTGTTTTAAATGCTTTTAGGGTGAATGTGAAGAGCTTTAGGCAGTGAATGTTTGTGACCAGGCTCACCAGTTGCCCCTTGACATCCTGCTGACATTTGCCAAAACAGGCTATTGGGACATTGAAGACACCTCGAGCTGGTACAAAAGTACTTTGGAGATGCAGTGGTTTCAGATATTTACCATAGTATTGAATGATTGTCATATTCATGTACCATGGTTTTTCAAAGAATACCATAGTATTACCATGTCTAAAGCACGGTTGATGTTTCCATGGTGCTTTTTTTGTAAGCGCTGGCTCATTTACGTCCTGCAAAAGAGAGAACGCCAACATCTTGCCAAGACTGCTGAGCTAAAATTAGTTCTTTAAGTGATCATCGACGCAGTTAGCCAGCTTGTGCCATGAGGGTAGTAATGACGGTGTCACTATGGCAACTCTCATGCCACGGCAGCCGTGATGTCCCACGCAGTATGGAGCTTGTCTGATTTGACATTCTGTCTGATTGTACCATTTGCTGGAATGTCATTTCCAGTTTGATGAGCTGTGTTCTGTACTAGTGTGAATCTCACGAAACCAAAAACATGCATGGATCGTATTTCACCCCAAAAGAAAGAAGTAATTATGTTTTACATAATGAAAACAAAGCTTATTATAGGAACAAACTAAAGTTTTTGCATTGTAACAGTATTTTTATAACAATTATCATTACCATTATCATTGTATCATTATACAATTATCATTATCATTAATTATCATTTAAAAATTTTTTAATTTTTGCCATGCAAAGAAGATTGATATAGTTATATAATATATACATATATTGTACTTTATTTATTTATTTTATTTTTTGGGGGAAATGTAACCTGGAAATGTGACCTTAATTGTTATGAAAATAATTCACGATCCAAAAAAATCTTTACAAATAAACACATTATATACAGTATCTATCTATCTATCTATCTATCATCAATATATATGTATATATATATATATATATATATATATATTAGGGCTGTCAATCGATTAAACTTTTTTATCTGATTAATCACATCCTTTTTCTGTGATTAATCGCACACTTCATGAAATTAAGCATAGACCATTTATCTTGTTTCAAATGTTTATTTTGTCATCATTTTCTATATCCAGCAAAGTAAACCTCAGTTTGTTGTGATTCTCAAAAATCTATATTTTCTGCAAGATTTTTTCAAGATAAATTTAGATGTCTTTCCAAAAAAGGACACTTAGAAACTCCAAAAGGACACCAAAGAACCAAATGATATAAGGAGCCCATATAAGCACATATGAAAGAAAAAAAAAGTCAGTACATCTCTGATGTAATCATTTTTTTTTTACAAATTTAAATATGAATAGAAAATAAATTAGAAGGGACATAATGTTGTGTAATAAAATGTACAAGTAGAGCACTGTAATAAATAATACATACAGACATGAATGTGTTTGGACTTGAATATGACTTCTGATGAGATATGTGAGAACTTGTGAAAGCTGCTCCCAGCTTTAGGGTGGTGTAAGAGCTAAACACTGTCTTGTGACGTTTGGTACCAACCCTAGACATAACTAGTCTTGATCCTAATGACTTAAGAGATTGACGTCTCTAAATTCAGAATGGGTGAGCCACGTTTGAAGCTGTTGTAAAATGTGCCTCTGCCTGCAGATTCTATTAGTGTCAAGTAGCTAAACAGCAGCTATAGTTATAATAAAGAAGTATACTACTTGCTGGAAGAATTGTTTATGTAGATTATTAACCTTGATACTCATATGTGTCAGGAAGCCAGTGTAAGGACTGATGCGCTCTGGTGTTTCTTTACTAGTTGTACATATCTTTGCATTCATTTATAGTTTTATTGTTGATTCTGCTGTTGAAAGAAGGAACCTCGAGTCGCCCATGTCTAAGGATTGTAAAATTAATCGCATGCGTTAACGATGACAGCCCTAATATATATATATATGTGTATATATATAGATATACAGATATAGATATAATAGATAAAAGATCAAATTTGTTTAGGAGTGTATTTGTATATAGCAGATGTGTTTGCTGGATTCTAATTGGTTTAGACAGATTGATTACACGTTCGCCATATTAAGATGACAGAATGCACAGCAAATTTATTTATATTGCACTTTTGATACACCAAAAACTTTACAGA
>NW_015536494.1:896286-916254 GCF_001515605.1 Sinocyclocheilus anshuiensis | reverse complement strand
GTTGTAAAATGTGCCTCTGCCTGCAGATTCTATTAGTGTCAAGTAGCTAAACAGCAGCTATAGTTATAATAAAGAAGTATACTACTTGCTGGAAGAATTGTTTATGTAGATTATTAACCTTGATACTCATATGTGTCAGGAAGCCAGTGTAAGGACTGATGCGCTCTGGTGTTTCTTTACTAGTTGTACATATCTTTGCATTCATTTATAGTTTTATTGTTGATTCTGCTGTTGAAAGAAGGAACCTCGAGTCGCCCATGTCTGGAAAATGTGGAGTTTGTCTAGACTGGTCTGATGCCTCTTACTGCTGCATGTCTTTTTTCCGAGCAGAAGCGACTGGCAACGGCTGTCATCTCTACTGGCACTGCTCGTGCTGTATATTGGGTGATATTTTTATCCACGGCTGCCTTTAGAAAGAGGACGACAGACCTCAGCGGGACTTCCTGCTAAAGTCTGAGATTGAATTAGGAGGGAAAAAACACGGGCGCAAAGGATAGAGCACGTCTAGACTGCAGAGAAAATCATAAATTCACCATCTAACAACTACAAGCATTAGTGTCCAGTGAAGGCAGGTTGTGTTTGCTCTGAAATTAAGCGTCCAAAGCTACAAATAAATAGCCCACGGAAAAAACGTTTTCAAATGGTTCTCACAGGGAATCAATGTTCTGTGCCAGACAGACTGGATGAAAGGACGCCGCTTGCGTGGGGGCATTGGGAATATCGACTGTTGACGTTCCCATCTGGAGACGACCAGAAAACTGCAAATTCAGGGGTTGGGGGGGGTGGGGGTGTTCTTTCATTCTCTAAGGGGCCAAATTAAACAACAACGTTGTCAGCCAAAAACGGAAAACTTTTTATGCGTTTTCACTAGGGCTGTGCGATTAATCGAAATCGTCATAAAATCGCAATTTGAGTTTGCGTGATTTCTAAATCGCTTTACAGCACGATTTTCCACGCCCCCGACCTCCCACAGTATGCTATCCGAACCAATCAGAATGCAGCGCGCCTAAATGGAGCACGAGAACAGAACAGACCAGGCGGGCATACAAATGTAACGCCAGGTCCACACACTCCGTCTGTGGTGCATATTTTTTATTTCGTTTCCGCACGGAGTCTATAGGCCCGGGTATACTTCACTCTCCGCGTTCCATTCTGTCTCGCGCACAGCCGTGTCCGCACAGCTTTCAAAGTATACTCAACCGCGGATGAGTGCGGACGGACGAGCTCGACACAGGCGCAAGTTTATTTCTGCTGTGCTGCACGCGCTGAATTAAAGTGACAGCGTATTATTCACGGTAAAAATTAACATGGATTGACATGGAAATTTAGTAATTACACCATAAATGCATATAATTAAAGTCTACTGTTTCACAGTCAACACATGGCTTTTTGGCTAGATTTAAAACAAGGAAAAGTGCACTTTTAGATAAACAAGGCAATAATAGATGGCACTCGTGGTGGTAGTTAAACAACGTTATATTTATTGAGTTTAAACGTGAATATGTCTATGAAAGATTGTATTACTGTACTGTCATAAAAGAGAATCACAATGCTGAAAAAGTTTGGATTTGAAATCAAAATAATGGATAAATGTTGTGTTTGTGGTAAACAGCCGCGGATCAGGAGCGGACTGCAAGGAACACACCTGAAGATTTAATGGCAATTTCTTACTACATTCAGAATTTAACAGTGAAATCACTGCAGGCCAAGCCATTTTATGCCATAACACTACAAATTAGTGGACATTTTCCACAGTGTGCATGTTGATTGAATTCGCTCGCGTATGAATTTGCTGTTTATAATTGAATGGATTCACTGCTATAATGAGTTTGCTGGTCTCTCATTTAGGGGCCGTTTACACGACAACGTTTTCAGCCAAAACGGGAAACTTTTTATGCGTTTTGCCTGTTCGTTTACATGACAACAGCGTTTTGGGGACTGAAAACATAATTCTGAAAACAGGTTTCAAAGTGCAAGTTTTTGAAACCGCCACAATTATTGTTTCCGTGTAAACACCCACAACGGGAATCTTTGAAAACGTGACGTCATGCGTGTGCGTAGTATGTGTTAGGTATGTAGACATGCGCAGTACGTGTCGATTTTAAAGGCAAGCGCGAACAAACATACACAACAATGGCAGAGTATATAGTACTGTTGTTGCTGCTCAAGAGTTTGCTAACGCTTCTTCAGCAAAGTGTGGATTTACTTCACCAATATTGCAACCAACAGCGGAGACGCATCATATACATCATAAAATCGTCACTTCCCTACAGGTACTGTTTACTAACAAGGTGACAGCGCCAACTACTGGCCTGGCATACGTAATACAGCGTTTTTGGCCGTTTTCGCGGATATGTGTAAACGCGAATCATTTTGAAAACGTTGTCATGTATACGTGAAACTTTTTAAAAACACAAGGGTAAAACTTTTCATGTAAACGTAGCCTAAGAAAAACAACTAGCAGAAGTCTGATTCAGAGTAGAAATGGCATTGGATATGCTGATGTTTTTTACTGTCTGATGTTTGGGAAACTGTGATTGCGTAAACCATTTCAGTCATAAAGAAGCGTGTTTATTTTATGTGTTTTCTCTGAATTGTCCTTTTAGGGCCGTTCACACAGGATGCGCTCTTGTGTTCAAAACACAAAGTTTAAGTTTTTCAAAGTTAAACTTCTTTTAACTTGATGTTGTTTCTCGAAAACACGGAGCTCATGCTGCAAGATGCTGAAAAAAATTTGTCACAACGTGGTGTTCATGAAGAAGCTGTGCCTTTGTTTAGTGAGAAGTGGTTAAAGGGTGATTTAAGCAAAAAATTTCAATTTTGTCATCATTTACTCACCCCCCAAGTCAGTGTTTTGTAGAATTCATCATGCAGCAATAAGTTCCACACAAGATGTGCAAAAGGGGAAGAATATGTTCACACCATGCAACATTTCTCTTGTTGTTAGGTGTTTGTCCTCTCACTTTCTTTTAGTGTCAAACAGAAAAAAAAATTTCTCAAATTTAAGCCAGCTTTTCACCCTCTGTGACTTTTATTTTATTTTATTTTACTGGATAGTGCCGGCTAACATTTTACAGTAGTAGTAGGTGTTTAGAATAAAGTTCATTAGGAAAAAAAACTTAATTCGAAAACGTAACTGAATAGCAGCTTTATGCTATCTTTCAAAATGTTGGGGTCATTAAGTTACATTTTTTTAAACAATATACTTTTATTCAGCAGTGATACATTAAATTGATCAAAAGTGAGATCAAAAGACATTTATAATGTTACAAATGATTTCTATTTCAAATAAATGCTGTTCTTTTGAACTTTGTATGTATCTATCAAAAATGTAAAGAATGTATCACAGTTTCCACAAAAATATGAAGCAGCACAACTGTTTCCAACATTAATAATAATAAGAAATGTTTCTTGAGCAGCAAATCAGCACATTAGAATGGTTTCTGAAGGATCATGTGACGCTGAAGACTGGAGTAATGATGCTGAAAATTCAGCTTTGCATCACAGGAATAAATTACATTTTTAAATATATGTAAATAGAAATTTGTTATTTTACTGTATAGCTTTATTTGCTATATTACTGTTTTTAGTGTATTTTTACTGAATTTATTGTGTTTTTGATCAAACAAATGCAACCTTGATGAGCATTAGAGACTTCTTTCAAAAGCGTTCAAAATTTTACCGACCCCAAACTTTCAAGTGGTAGTACACAACATACACCTTGTGTAGACCGAGAGGAACCTAAAGAAATGTCTTCACAACAATGTCATACACAACAATGGCAGAGTATTTTGTTGCTGCTCAAGAGTTTGCTAACGCTTCTTCAGCAAAGTGGATTTACTTCACCAATATTACAACCAACAGCGGAGACGCATCATATACATCATAAAATCGTCACTTCCCTACAGGTACTGTTTACTAACAAGGTGACAGCGCCAACTACTGGCCTGGCATACGTAATACAGCGTTTTTGGCCGTTTTCGCGGATATGTGTAAACGCAAATCGTTTTGAAGATGTTGTTGTGTATACGTTAAACTTCTTAAAAACACAAGGGTAAAACTTTTCTGTTTTTGACTACACTGTTGTCATGTAAACGTAGCCTTCCTCTTCTCCTATCGCGCTGAAGTTTGACACAACTCCCAACGAACTTGTTCAGCTCAACAAACTCTTCTCCAGAAATGTGGTCCCTGGTCAGGTGTGTATTTCCCATTGAATATCCTATTTCTTGTTTTTTAGTTTAGTTTAGTTTAGTTTTAGGTATTTTAGATCATTTTTAAGCTACTGTTGTTGTTTCCAATAGTCACACTAACAAAAATCACACACACTACTGAATTCATGGCAGGTTTTCTTTGCAGACTTTCATTTCAATGCTTCACTCCCTCACCATTAGATCTCAGCCAAGTGTTAGACAAAGAATCAATCTCTCACTGTTTAATATACTGTAACAGCATATCAATTATTGGCCAATATGACATTTAACCAGATATTATCTCTCAGGTAGATGGAGTGATTAATGACTTCTCTTTTCTAGCCAGTGCATGAGCAGTTATGAAAGATCTCTTGCTAAACAGCTTCAGTATTGCTTCATCATCTCCTCACAAATTCATGTTAAGCAAAGCTGAAGTCTGGATCGTTGATATTCACGTGGCAGCGACCGCAGTAATGAGAGGGTAATAGATAGAGTCAGGCGCTGGAGATGGTCGACCGTCCTGTCACAGTACAGCTGGGGGGCTCTCAGCATGGATCACGTGACCAAACTCAGCGGCTTCTTCCATTAGTGTAATCCTCCCCAGCGCTTCGGCCTGCTGAACAGCCCCTCCACACTGACTCCACTGCCCTGCAAACTAACACGAGTGGAGCCTGTTCTGTGTTCAGAGATCTGAGGAGCACTGGGAGAGATCATGTTTGGTGCAGTGAACTTTAAGACGTTTAATTACTGATTTCTTCCCTGTACTTTTACAGTTTGGGGTGGAAGAATTGAAAACATTTAATCAAAAAAAAGTGTGTATGTGAGTATTTGTGTACAGGAGAGTGTGACAAAATTACCATGAGAAGTTAGTTAAATCTGACAAAACCCCTAATTGGTGACAATGATTTGACCAAATAAATAAAAAGAATAAATAATAATAGTAACAATATGTACAGTGGGTACGGAAAGTATTCAGACCCCCTTAAATTTTTCACTCTTTGTAACAAAGAGTGAAAAATTTAAGGGGGTCTGAATACTTTCCGTACCCACTGTATATAATAAAATAAAATACTAATAATATAATACTCATTTTTAGAAATCTTTTATATGTTAAATATATTTTAAATTAAAAAATTTAAACTTTTAATTTTTTATATTTTAAAATATCCAATTAATTTCAATTAATGTGTTGATTTAATATGACAGAATCAGGACAGATTTGTTCTATTTCAGCTTTAAATTTTAAAAACTATCAAATTTATTTGAAAAAGAAAAAATATATATATACGCTCATTTTTAAATTAAATTGTTTACATTTTTTTTATATGCTATTAATTGTCCAATAATGGATTGATTTAATATTAAAGACAGATTCAGAACAGATTTGTTCTTTTTCAGCTTCAAATTTTAAAACATGTTTAGAATGGAATTTTTTTACATATTATTTATTTATTTAAAATGTTGAGTCCATTTTATTTTTTATTTTTTTTGTTAATTGACATTATGACTTTATTTTTTATTTATCAATCATCGATTGACATCCCTAATAAAAAATAATAGAAGTCTTGGTTAAACACCTTAACATGTACAATGGATAATAATTTTGATAAACTTTTTTCTGTGTGTGTATTTGACTTTTTTGACTTTTACATTTGGGGACAACTTAAATTATTCTGGCAAAACTTTTTTTTTAAGACGTCCTCAAAGGTAAAAATGATGAAGTAATACATTTTTAAAAATAAGGTATAAAAAGGCAAATTTTTTGCAGGTTTTATTTTAGCAGATCAGGGTTAGTTGTAGTAATTGTATGAAAATTGTGGCTTTATATATAAACACTACAGTTTGTCCTCATTTACATAACTAGATCAGTGCGTGTGTGTGAGTAGTGAGTGTGCGTCCATGCATGCAGTAGCTTGCTGGTGTTTGTGAAGCGTTACGCTGCGGTTGTGTTTGCAGGTTCTATATGTGCCTGATCCGGACTACGTGTCCAGTGCGGGCAGCTCTCCCTCCTTCAGTCCCAGCAGCCCGCTCTCTCCCACCTCCTCAGAAGCTGACCTGGAGAAAGTGAGCAGGGTATGTGACATTTCCCTCTTCACACCGCACAGCCTCATCATTTAACCTGTGCTCTGGAGGGACTCTCACACAATCATACACGCCCCGAGCATGCCATGAGTTCACACTGAAGGATCTCTGGGTATTTTCCATAAGCCTATGTATCTTATGCTTTCTGGTTTACAGGAATCATGTGAAAGAGAATTAATGGTAACAGTGAAGTCATGAGCCGACAGCTTGAGATGCTGCTGTTCATTGTTAGTCAGGAAACTTTGTGCATTGTTTTCCATCAGCTGATAGGAAGAATGCCAGTCTTGCAGAAATGCTCTCCATTATGTTGTTGAGGTATCCGTGTGTTTGTCTGTCAGGATGAATAGGAGCTGTAATTGTTAAAAAAATTAACTTAAGGTCAACACGTTTCGCTTTAAAGCTTAAGTGTGTAAGATTTTGTTAAAATACCCATAAGTATCCCAGTTTAATCTGCAGAGACAACTAGAAGTAAGTGTTCAGGAAAACTATTTGAAAACAGTCATTGTGTTTGCAATTCAGTTTGGTAAATACATGGCAAATTACACAATTCACTTGAAATACTGCAAATATATCACTGTTGATCTAATAGTTACAAAAGAAGGACAGATGGGTACATAAAATATTTATACAACACAAATGAATGTACCTCTGTAAATTTGCTTTTGAACATGAGATCACCTGGCTCAAGACTGGTTTTTCACTGTCAAACATGATATTTACACACCCTCTGTAATCAAATACCTGCCATGAGCTGTGTTGACTTGCCCTCATTCTTAGAAGCACTTCATCTAAATCCCTAAGAAATGAGCCATTTCTGGTGTGGTGAATAGGACTGGGCGATAGAGAATTTAAAAAATGTAATCAATATTTAAGAATTTTCTCTAAAATGTCTTAAAGGGTATTTTCCCCCTCCAGTCAAAGCAACCATCAATTAAAATGACAAAAAAATATTCAAAATGTTTAATGCAAGACAGCGAAAATACAATAAAAATCTTGACACAAAACAAAATGTTAATTAACAGAGATATACATATTTACACTGATATGATTATGATGTAAAAATTACATTATTTTATATATTATATGCATATATTTTTTAAAGCAATTACACACACACACACATATAATACATATATAATTAAATAAATATTTTAAAAGTATAATGACACTCTTTAGAAGAATATAAATATATATGTACTTATATTAATACATATATGTTTATTATTAAATAAAAATATTGTTAATTTATTATATTTTACATGTAAAATATATATATTTAAAGAAATATCTATTTAAAAATTAAAATATATTTTTAAAATATAAATAAAAAACGTATAATGACTCACTCTTGTCACTAGTTTAATGTCTAATGACAATAAGAGAACTTAATGGTCAAACTGCAACATTACAATTGACCTATCAGTAAGCCCCTCCCCTCGAACGCAGATGAGCCAATAGCAGTTGAGTATCAGTTGCACGGGGACCGGAACTCGGACATCTTTAGGTTTCAGCGCCATAGAGAAACATTGGAAGATCCAAAGCTTTCATTCGTTTGATGGCAAAACGACATGCCTGGAGTACTTGTATCACTGATTCCATGTATCCTGAGAGGATGGGCAATGGAATTTATTTTACTCCATTTCCTAAACCCAAATAAGTCCCTAAGTTTGAGCATACTCTCATTAAGTCACTATTTTCATCTGCTCAAGCAGAACATTGTCATCTTGTGCTGCAAGGTATCTCTGGCTAAAACTAGCTAATGTTAAAGTTAGCGAGTCCATATAACATACCAACCTAAATATATAACTGTTCTCACATCATGTACAGTGTAGGTCAAAAACATATAAACGAAGATCTACATTTCAGTGCCTCTCCATATTAAACTGGTTAAATGTAAATTAATTTAAGCGTACCCTGCGGTACATGAATAGTGTTGATCCTGGATGTTGTCATCTGCGATCGTGACGACCGTAACATGAGGCTTCTCCTGCTTGCATTGTGATCTGTAAACCCTCGCTTCCAACTTAATTTTGTTACCCACCATATTTATTTTAAAATATTTTATATATCCCTCCATAGCATATTTAAGTCCCACTTGAATGGTGGTCCGTGTTTCCAAAATTTTCAAAAACATCTTGGGACAAGGTTTTCACTCTGACAGCTGTCATTGTGAGACAGTGAGCAACTCCGTTTGTTTGTCCGAGTTAGCAACAGTAACTAAGGGGGACGGGGCTTACCGAGAGGTCAATTGCTTATTTTATATTGTTAGAAAAAAAAAATGGAATATTCTATTGCTGCCCAGCCTTAGTGGTATAGCAACTCTTCTCTTTCCTGTGGAGTAACTGTGCTCGTGTTACATGCTGTCAGTAGGTTTGCTGTTTTGTAGTAAAAGGCTTTACCTTCAACATCTTATAAAGAAGAGGCCGCTGTACCTCACTGCCTCTTGGTCTCCATAGTGACTGCTGCGACGGTACCGTTTGCAAACCTGCGCACTTGTGCACTGAGCCTTAGACACTCCTTTCCCTTTGGTTTCTTTCACACATATACAGAGTTCTGGCATGAAACTCTAGATGGCGCAGTCCGATAGGTCTAACTCAATCTGATCTAATGACATCATTATCACATGGCACAGCTGATTGGTTCTCTCCTTTATCGGTAGCCAATGAGCTCGCTGCTCAACATTCAAATATATGACTACTGTAGTGCTTGCCGTAGCAGTTGCAGCTTGCTTCAGAAACCCTCCACCTTCCCCAGCTCCACCTGTATAGATCTGCTACGAGGTGATTCATGTATTCTATATGAAGGTTATTTTGTGTATGCTATTTTTTCAGCAGCAATATTTCTTACATGCTCACAGCAGCATGTTGTGGATGTATTGGCAGTAGCAAGTCTTGGTACATGGGCCCAATCCCAATTCTATGTTATACCCCTTCACCTACCCCTGAAAATATTCCCCTAAGAATTGGGACACCACTACTATACCGTCACACATCATCATACGTTGTCTAGCTCCTACAATAAACACACCTATACTGTTGTGCTGGTGTGCATTAGAGCCTTTAATTACCGTTCTTTACTAATGTGCTGCTTACTGACACACACACACACACACACACATCGGAGATCGCGCAGCTCACACATCCAGGAGCAAAGAAACTTGTCAACGCTGCCCCACGACTTTTATTAATAACAGTTTAAATACTCACTACAATATATTTTCCAGCAACAAGAGGGTATAATCGCTGTTTTTGAAGTAAACTCACTCACTGTAAAGAGAGACACACAGACACGCATACACGCAACTTGTCTTGAATTGGCAGTATCTGAGAAAAAAGTTTAGCTATTTCTAATTATATGTCTATGGTGGTTATCGCCCAGATCAGATATGAAAATATGTTGTGGTACTATTGTGCAGTCTGTAATGACATGACGTTAGTAAACTTTAGTGATTTTTTGCAACCATTTCTTAATATGACCGTAAATATGAACACACAGTTGAATGTAACATAAAACAAATTATTACTTTTCATTAAAATCTTTATTAATGCCAATAATGCTTACATTTATGTGTCTTTTTGTTCGCTCGGGCAGCCATGTTGCCGCTGTAGCCGGTTTATTCTGAGATCATTCATACCCCTTCGTTTGAAGTGTGGTCCCGAAAAATCTTTGTTTGAAGGGCTATCTGGCCTTTCCACTTACCCCTACCCCTCCAACCAAAAGATAATTGAGACACCCCTACCCCTTCACCTGAACGTGCAAAATGGAGGGGTAGGGGAAAGGGGAAGGGCTAGAGGGGTAGAAATGGGATTGGGCCTTGCTCTGCCGCAGCAGCAACAGCAGTATAGCAGATTTATTCCGCCAAGACCAAATACATTAACATTGTCATGTACATGATTTACATGATTTATCAGGTGAAAAAGTGCTAGTGTGAAAGCACCCTCAATGTATGATCTTGTGTTGCCTCAGTACTCAAGGTGGTTATATATTACTTTCAAATGTCTGTGCAATTAAACCAAATAATTAATTAATTATTAATCAGGTAGCTAACTGTAAACATACTGTTAACTTGCTTATAGCAATTGTGTGACGGACTGGGTGTGACAATGGAGATCCAAGTGCAAGCTTTTATTAAAACAGATCGTGGTCAAAAACAGGCAGGGTCCAACACCAGCAAACAACAGTATCCGAGGCATGACAAAAAGTAATCCAAAAACAAGCAATGGTCAGGGAAGACAGCAAACAATCACAAAAACAATGAAACACTCCAAGGTCCAAAACTCCAAGGTAAACATGGAAAACACCCAGTAATGTCCGCAAACAGCTAAACAAGACTTCGAAATGTTAGTGTGTTTGTGTGCTGCTTAAATAATACTACTGACAGGAAAAAGGTGTGCATGCAATCAGTTCCTGGGCAGAGGGTGTTATGGGAAATGGAGTCCGGGATATAGTGGCAAAATTCTGGGATGGAGTGCCCTCTAGAGGAGCTCATGGGCACTCCAGCTTGAGATCGTGACAGATAGTCTTCAAACTGTTGCTCAGCCCTAACAGTAGGTGACCTAAAAGAGAAAACTATCTGTAGAAGAAGACTATGCTAATTTTCAGTGGAGCACCCCTTATGGCAATGCAACACCTACATTCATGTGTTATAAATTACTGTCTAGCACATTGATGACAAATTGGAGCTTGTGTAGCTAGAAGCGTTTGTGTTCATCTATTTCTAGAGTGTATGCACTGACCCTTAAAGGGCTGCTGTCTATGTAGGCAGCGCACAGCAAGGCAGCTCTCAGAACAGACAGCGGCGCTCATTGACCTCCTCAGCCAGAGAGCCTTTTCCCTGCACACTACAGAGTTCTCCAGAGACACGGCAGGGTGAGTGTCAGCCAGCACTTTGATTCAGTAGTGTAAAGAAAGCACTTCAGTAAAGCAAACAGCTCTTTTCTCAGGCTGTAACAATCATTTAATTACGGAGCCGTTATTGCGGTGCTACAGACAGGGCTTGTATTAATTATTCAAGCGGATGCCCTGGCATGTTTGTGTGTAATGAAGAGCAATAGTGAACACTGACCACAGGGTGCAGTTTATTTGCTTTCAGAAGTAGATGCTGCTGTAAGTTATATTAGCCAGAAAGTACAAGGTACTACCATGGTAGAGGAATATGTAAGTACTATAAAATACTATAGTACTATAGTAAACATTTGTGTGTTTGTTTAGTTTTATTTATTTATTATTTCTTTTATCTGTTAATGTATGAATAAAATTAGATACTGTGATAAATATGTTTGTTTGGTTATAGAGGAAAAAAAAGCTAATTGTTAAATCAATTATTCATTAAAAATTACAAATAAGTCAAAAAGTATTTTCCTGTCTAAGTGGGCGGATCTTGGTCAGAATAAGCTGGAAAGTGGATCAAACTTTGTGCTGATATTCAAAAGTCTGACTATACAAGCAGCATTGACTGTTTATGAAATCTGGTGACTTTGAATTGAGTCTCCTGAGGAGTTTTTGCCTCGTATCATCCTGATCGCACCCTCCCTTCCTGCTGTATGCTAAATTTAGTCTGTGTCACGAGAAGACGAGAGCGAGTGAGAGACTGGTAGAGAAAAGAAGAGGAGGACGGCCGGTGTGTGTGTGTGTGTGTGTGTGTGTGTGTGTGTGTGTGTGTGCTGCTTTCAGCGCTGTGACGCCTATGGGATGTCCCCCCTTTTCACAAAAACAAACCTGTGTGTGTGTGTGTGTGTGTGTGTTAGAGAGATGGCCAGTGTTAATTACCAGTGGCTGCTGGTGTTGGCTGACTCTAGGAAAGGTGACTTTGTCCCAATGTTACTGGTCTGATTCCATGCCCAGAAACTCTTGTGGTGCTTTGCTTCAGTCAATGACAGCATGAAACTCTTCAGATCAGCAGAGGTTATGTGGTGATGTTAGCACTGTGAATGTTTTCGTGGTGAGTTTCAGGCTCATTAGAAACTCTGAAAATTGATCTTTGTGACATCATGTATACCATTCAAAAGTTTTGGGTCAATCATTTTTCTTTTTTTTTCATCAAGGATGCATTAAATTAATTAAAAGTGACAGTAAAGGCATTTATAATGTCAAAAAAAATGTTCTATTTCAAATAAATGGAGTTATTGATAGAAGAATCCTCTAAAATTCTTTCCACAAAAACATTAAGCAGCACAAATGTTTTCAACCTTGATAATTATAATTGTAATTATAATTATAAATGTTTCTTGAGCGGCAAATCAGCATATTAGAATGAACGATGCTGAAAATTCAGTATTGCATCACAGGAATAAATTAATTTTTAAAATATATTCAAATAGAAAATAGTTATTTTAAATTGTAAAAATATTTCACAATATTACTGCTTTGTTGATCAAATAAATGCAGCCTTGGTGAGCATAAGAAACATCTTTCAAAAATATGAAAAAACCTTACTGACCTCAAATTTTTTGATCAGTAATGTACCTCTACTGTATGCCATTTCACTATATGCAGTTCCAATTTCTTTTGATCTTAAAGATTTTGCAAGAGCACAGAGATAAATTAATGCAGTCATTAAGTATTTTGCTTTCAATAACAACAAAACCACATGCGGTATGGATCCATTCTGGAATCTTGAGCGTTGCCGTAGAAACAAATAATTTCTGAACCTAAGGATGTGAATGGCTCCAAGTAGAATTTAGACACCTATTTCAGTGACATATGTCAGGTAGTTTTTGGCTTTTCCCCTGCAGAACCCGTTTCTAGTCACCAGATGGAGCTGCAGGTTGTTGTCGTAATATTTCAGAGCAAACAGCTGCATATAAGTGTTGTTGTTGATCTTGGTTAATATTAGAGTCAGCTGACCGTGTCCTTCTGCTGTGTTACTCACGCTCATTATAATGACAGCATAGCCGTTGAGATTTTGAGTGCCCATCTACTGCTTCAGGCTAATAGCACATGAGTCATTAACATGATCTGTGTGAATTTGAACAGTACTGTAAGGGTGTGTGTAGAGTTTAGACCAGTCCAGCGGTTATCTAATGATCACATGGATGTCAACCACCCACATGTGCAGCCCTGCAGTCAGGGTTAGTGGTCTTTTTCCAGGCGTAGGTTCTAAATCCAGCCATTGGTCTCCTCCAGGCTGGTTTTCACTGAGGCTATGTAAAACCAGCGCAGCGTAGGTAAGCTCCAGATGGCCTAGAGGACATTAAGATAAG
The DNA here is from genome assembly GCF_001515605.1 of Sinocyclocheilus anshuiensis. Taxonomy (NCBI): domain Eukaryota; kingdom Metazoa; phylum Chordata; class Actinopteri; order Cypriniformes; family Cyprinidae; genus Sinocyclocheilus; species Sinocyclocheilus anshuiensis. The sequence goes on along the minus strand of NW_015536494.1, from coordinate 902,780 downwards.
CTTTTACTCTTTTTCTCCTCCTCCATGTCGGATAGAAACATCACCCAGCCAGAGGACACATTCTGTCGGTCTGTCTCTCCCACAGTGTCTTTGATGTGGTTTGGTAAAAATCATGAGATGTTCTTGGAGAAGCACTGAATGCATGTTCTTCTTGACCCAAAGACTTCAGAAGCTGTTGTTTTTGTGCAGCAGACTTTATCGTTGTGTGCTGGCCTGTGCTCTGTCAGTCCTTGTGACCTTGTGACCTTGTGTCCATTGCTGTGATCTGGTGCGGTAATGTTGTTTATGAATTGACCACCTGTGCAAGGGTCAGTCTGTTAAGACTGAATGTCATTATTGGCTTTTACTGGGACAAATAAGTGCAATAAAGGTCCTTTATTTTAATAACGGACAAATTGAGAAACATTTTAAGTCACACTGCAGAATTGATCCCAGCACCATTTTAATGAAAAACTGACTTTTTTTTTTTTTTTTTTGTAAAAACAACTTTTCATTTTTTTAATTTGTGTATTTTTTGTAAAAAAAAAATATATATATTTAGATAACTTTTTTTGGCTGAAAAAATGGCTTGTCAGTTTTTATTTTAATATAATATTGTTGGTTTTTGTTATTTATTTATTTATATAATCTTTTTGTGTTTGTAAAAATCACTTGTCTTTTTTATATAACATTTTTTGTTTGAAAAAATGACTCGCCATTTTTTATTTGTATAAGTTTTTGTAAAAATATATTTTTATTCTTTTTTTTATTATACAACGTTTGTTTGTAAAAATGACATTTATTTTTTTTATTTGTGTATCATTTTCATTTGTAAATTGACTTATTTTAAGGTGGCATTTGATTTTGATTTGTCAGTTTTTTCTTTTAATATAATCTTTTTTGTTAGTAAAAATTATTCATTTTTATTTACATAGCATTTTTGAGTTGTCATATTTTATTTTTATATCAGTTATATTTGTAAAGATTAATTATTTTAATATAACAGTTCTTGTTTTTGTTCATAAAAATTACTTATTTTTTGTAAAAATGGATTGTCTTTCTTTTTTTATATTCTTTTTTTTATTTGTAAAAATGACTTGTCATGGCACATTGCACATTATTCCAAAGCAACTTTACAGAAATTTGTGCTAAAAATGAATTTTGTTAAAGGTGGGGTAAGCGATTTTTCAAAAACGCTTTAGAAAACTGATTCGGGCCAACTAGCAAAACAAACTTGTAGCCAATCAGCAGTATTGGCTAGGGGCATGTCTACTCATGATGTGGAGGAGAGAGCGTTCAGTGCTCACATTAGCGAGCCGAGCAACAGAAAGATAGAGATGACAGATAAAAAACAAAAGAGGAAAACATCTGCGGAACAAAAGAAGGCTTAAAGCAAGAAGTAGGACCCGTGTAAATATCGGATCAGCTTTCCAGCGCTGGAGAGAACTCAAGGAGCGGAAGGCCTGCGATCGGACGCAGAGGTTACTTTGTTTCTTTTCGATAGGTGAGTAACACCATGTCTGCGCCGCAACAGCTAAAGTCTGTCTAGTACACTGGACGCGACAAAGTGACCATTGAAAATAATTTGAAATTTGTGCCAATACTTCATGAATAGAACACAGCAGCAGTTTTCTGTCGGGATTTGTCATGTCGTGCCGCGCCACATCCAGTGTAGACCATAGATATGTATATATATCTATGGTGTAGACAGCATCACTGATTATAATGAGTTCCATAGTATTTTGTTGCGCCACGCCACTCACGTCCGGTGTAGACACGGTGTAACATTGGTTTTGCTTTGTTTCACAGAACTAATCGTTGCCTGGGTTGCGTACGTATGTGTGGGGCGGAGCTATCAAAATAGGGGCAAGACCCTTTTGGGAGAGGGGCGTGTTTGTTTTGGTGATTTCAAATGTCAACATTGGCTTCCAGAAATCACTTACCCCACCTTTAACTTTTAGTAGAATATTTAGAATACACTAGAATGTAGAAGGCCTCATTGCTAACACACATGGACTAAATTCCACAAAGGTCTTTAAGAAATGCGTGTGACTGCTGTCTGGAGGACATGACCCTATCCAGCCTAATTATACAGGGCTTTCTTAAACCTACTGGTCTATTAGTATGTCAGATAACCCACCAACTAGTCAGTTTGTAAAATATGTAGATTTGCACATCCCTAGCACAGATACAGATCTGTTTATCCATCCCTAAATCCTAAATTTAGCTCTACAGCATGCAGGGAAGGCGTTGTTTGTTCTTTTAAACTTTTACTAAGTTCCGAATCAATGTCTTCCCGGGAACACTGGCTGTTCTTTTGTATTCCAGTGGTTAATAACAGCTTTGATAATGAAGCGAGCTATAAACAGCAAGCCGGCATCAGAGCTCTGGAAATACACAAACCTATTTGCGTTTCCGTGCACGTTACACTGGTGGCATCCTGCCTGCCGGCGCTGTGCGAAAGGAAAGCCTTCTTCCTGGGCTGCCGGAGGAGGAGAGACTGTGTTTGGAAGAGGCGGGGAGTGTTAACTGTGAACGGGGTTTCATGAAGGCTTGTTTTGACTCTCTGGTTGCTTATTCCGGGATCTGAAGGGTGGGCCGGTCTGTCATGGCACACTAGATGTGCGATGTCGAGGCCAGAGGGTGAGAACTGCGGCCGCTGTGCTTGTCAAGGAAGATTTTGTGAGAGCGGTTTAGATTATAAATATTAATTGCAAATGTGTCGAATATATGTAAAATGTTGTCTTTATTTATAGTATTCTAACGCAGATTTTGTGCTTGATTATGAGCTGTTACATCAAACGCAGATCATGGACAAAGTCCAATTAATGAGGCTTCCTAAACTATTGGCCACTGCATTTTCTGACATTTCTACTAAAATATAATGAAAACGTTAAAATATTTGTATTATGTTGCTTGCAAAAAGTGTTAATTCATCATTAATTACTTTTGAATGACCGTCAATAGAGAAAGATACAGATATTTATCACAGTTCCCACAAAAATATTAAGCAGCACTGTTTTCAACATTGATGATAATAATGTTTCTTGATCAGCAAATCAGTATATTAGAATGGTTAGAAAATTTATCTAAAACTATTAATAAAAATGTTATTTGTTTTTGGTAATACTGCATTGTGGTGCATTTTAAGACACAGTTCACCCAAAAATGAACATTCTCTCATCATTTATTTCCCCTCATGTCATTCCAAATCTATAACTGCTGCTGAATACGATATAAAAAAATGTAAGATATTTTGACAAGTATTGAACTGTTTTTTCCATACAGTGAAAGTCAATGGGGTCCAAAAACATCATTGTACCTTACTGACTTTCATTGATGACAATGTTTTGTTTTGTTTGTTTGTTTGTTTTTTTATAAATTATCCCTTTATTACTTGTTAAAGCATGAGTAAAGGATGTCTTTGAAAATTGTTGCCCATTGTAGTGTTAAAATATCGGTATTGTACTCAAGTATCCTGATCATGTACCTCTGCCTTTAATCACTATTATTGAGATAAACAGTAGTGGTGAGCGTCTAATTGTGTCTTAGTGTGTTTAATAGTGAGATTTACACAAAAACCTTATAATGTGTTGTGTCAGATTCTCTGTTGTAAACACTGCCACTGCCAGATCCAAATAGAGAGAAAGAAAGAGCAGGAGAGATGAAGAATCAGTGGTCTCTTGTGCAGTTACTATCCCTGCATTGGTGCATCAGTGTCAGTTTGCTCCAGTCGGCTCTGAGAGATGTGTGTGTGTGTGTGTGTGTGTGTGTGTGTGTGTGGTGGTGAGAGTGGAAGTGAGAGTGGAAGTGTGTGTCGGAGGGAAGCAGACAGCTGTGGGCAGGAGGTCATGTTTGCAGGTGACCCAGCACCCACTCTCTGCTCCCACTGTCGTCTGTGAGTATTCATGCCTCCTCCAACACACACACCACTACCTAGTGTCCTGTGCTGCTTCCTGTTTCAGAAGTCCAGGAGGAGTCTAAAAGGTTTCTCTTTTTTCAGACCTAATGCAGTTTTTAGTTTAGCCTTTCACTGGCATACACTACTGGTCAAAAGTTTGGGCTCCGTAAGATGTTTTTAAAGTATCTTATGCCAATGCACCAATGCTGCATTTATTTAATCAGAAATACAGTAAAGTGATATTGTGAAATATTATTACAATTTAAAATTGCTGGATTTTTTAAAATTTTCTTATGGTCACCGAGGCTGAATTTATTTGATCAAAAATATGGTAATATTGTGAAATATTATTACAATTTAAAATTGCTGTTTTCTATTTTAAAATGTAAGTCATTCCTGTGATGCAAAGCTGAATTTTCAGCATCATTACTCCAGTCTTCAGCATCACATGATTCTTCAGAAATCATTCTAATATACTGATTTGCTGTTCAAAAAAATGTCATGTTATTATCAGTGCTAAAACAGTTGTGATGCTTAATATTTTTGTGGAAATAATTTTTTATTAGGATTCTTTGATGAATAGAAAATTTATTTGAAATTGAAATCTCTTATAACATTATAATTAATTATATACATTGTTACAAATTATATGTACTGTTCAAACTTTTGAATGGTAGTGTATATATATATCTACAGTACATCATAAATAAACATCAAATTACAGTAACATATTCTTTGGAGGAACAAAATTGACAAAGATTATGTTGTTGGCATACAGTAAGAATACTGACATGAAGAGAGCTATAAAATGTGGCTCAGATAAAAGAATTTATAGAGCAATTCAGAGTAGACGTCACAGTTACGTCACTTGCAGCTGCGCGTGCATAGTGGTTGCAGAAAACAAACACTGGGAACAAGTGGAGGTAAATGGGTAAAATCCATGGAATAAAAGAAAAAAATATTTTTGTGCCTTTTGATGTCAAGATCGGAATGCAAATCATTTTTATAGAATACTGTCGTCAAAGACGCCATTTGAAGCTAAACGCAGACGTTTAAATGGACATACTATGGATGAAAACTGCTATGATTATTTTTAAAGCATAAATTCGATTTAAACAATAGGTCTAACGTTACATAATATTCACATATGCTGTTCATAGGGGACGTATTGTATTAGCCCTACAGTTACAGCATGAAATATTATTTAAACCTTACTATTAACATTTTTACATAACATTTATTTACTTTATCTCACAATTCTGACTTTTTTTTTCTCGCAAATGCAAGTTTATATCTCCTAATTCAAATTTTATAACTCGACTTAACTCAAAAATAGTGAGTTTGTCAAATCTGAGGGAAAAAAGCCAGAAGAGCCGAGAGGAAAAGAGAGAATGACGAGTTGTTTTTCCTTATTAGAATTGTGAGATATAATCTCGGAATTGCGAGAATAAAGTCAGAATTTTGAAATATAAAATCAAATTTACCTTTTTTTTATTCTTTTATTCCATGGCTCCATAGACTGCCACTTGAAAACCGTCATTTTCTGCCTCCAGATAGGCTCCGCCCACAACAAACATCATCCCTGTTTCGGATATGTAAGACTATCCCACTCTCTAACGTCAATTTCGTTGAATAACAGTGCTTATCGCTGGGTGACAAGCTCTTGTAATATGCGGAGAACATTTTGAAAATGACATCTAATCAATATAATTTATAATCTTTTTAAACCTAACTATTTTGTACCCTATCCCTGAAATTCTCTAGCCGTAAAGGCTATCTCTCCCGGGTTTTCTGCAACCATGATGCGCGCGCATCCGGAATGTTTACAAACCTATAATTGGTCTATTGAAAAATATTTAAGTTCAAATTGATATTTCTGACTTTTGGTGGCACATCTGCAAATTTGAGCACAGTTTACTCTCAATATAATCTAATTTCTTGAAGAAAAAAAAAGACTAAAATATTAGAGAACTTATTTGTGATTTTCTTTCCTACGGTTGTATTTTCCACCAAATTACCATAGTTACTGCAGTTATTTTTACACAGTACAACTGCGGTATAAACCAACACTATTGTCAAAAACAAGTTTTCTCATTTCCAGCATTCTCATAAGCAGAAGTCTTCATAGTTGGGAAAACTTCTGTGGTGGTGAATGGAAACTACAATAAATATAATTTTTGTGTTCCCATTTGCCCCAATAAATTAGCCCCAATAGTAAAAGAAAATATCTATGATTTTCTAGCATTTCTGTCACTTTCTTTCTTTTTAACTCTTAATTTTCCCACCTAACACTGGTGTGACGTACCTCAATCAATAACACGCCATGTTTGTTTGCTTAGGCCAAAGGAGAACGGGTCATGGTTTCTCCCAAGGTTTTTTTTCTCGTTTTCTGTCACCTGATGTGTTTGGGTTCCATGCCACTGTCACCTTTTGGCTTGCTTAGTGTAAAAGACATTTAACTTTCAGTAATTTATCGATACGACCCATATGACACCATTGGATGAGAACAAAACTTGAACTGAATAAAACTGGATGATGGCACTGTTGTTTTCTGTAGCGCTGCTTTACTGCTGAATCACATCTTGCAACATTGACGCTGATCGATTAACTTCAC
>NW_015536494.1:882728-896185 GCF_001515605.1 Sinocyclocheilus anshuiensis | reverse complement strand
AACACACAGCGTCACACACGGTGGGCTAGAGTGAGCGGCGGCCGGGCTAGAGTGAGCGGAAGCCGGCAGGCTTGAGTGAGGAATGGCCGGCAGGCTAGAGTGAGCAGAGGCGCGGGGCTTGAGAACGGCGCGGCCGGCGGGCTTGCGGCAACCACCTGTCACCTGATGTGTTTGGGTTCCATGCCACTGTCACCTTTTGGCTTGCTTAGTGTAAAAGACATTTAACTTTCAGTAATTTATCGATACGACCCATATGACACCATTGGATGAGAACAAAACTTGAACTGAATAAAACTGGATGATGGCACTGTTGTTTTCTGTAGCGCTGCTTTACTGCTGAATCACATCTTGCAACATTGACGCTGATCGATTAACTTCACGCTGTTATTGGTCTGAACTAACTTGAGCTCAATAATGAAACTTGTCTTTCAGAGCTTCTTTACAGCAGAATCTGAACTGTCTGAACTGAATTGCTTCTGCGATTTTGTGTTTATCTCTGTGAATCTGCTTTGGCACAGTCTGTTTTGCATAAAGCACTATAGAAATAAAGGTGAATTGACTTTCTAAAAGAGGAAAGTCGTTGGTCAGAAGAGAGAAAGATGTCAAATTTGCTGCTTCTCCCTCAGCCATTATGTCAGAAACTTAATCGTCATATAATAACCAAAGTAATTTTTATGTAATGAAGACAATGTGATGGGTGGGTGAGTGGCTGGTGTTTCTTTTTTTCTCCCTGTAATCTGTCCCATCTCTGTCTCTCAGGACTCCAATGGTCCACCTCGCTCCGATGCTCCTGCCCCTCCAGTCTTCTCTGCCCTGCGGCCCTCCCGTGTGGTTTCCTCCACCTCGGAGGAAGAAGAGGCGCTGACAGAGAAGTTCCTTAAAATCAATTGCAAGTACATCACAGATGGCAAGGTGAGTCAGCGTTCGACTTTTCTAGTGGCAACATCTCCGAAGTTGCACAAAAGTTAACTTAAGGAGGAGTCCTCAGGTTAGTCATTAATAAGAACCCTGCTTTTCCTCCATCCTCTGGAGACTGCAAAACAGCAAGGAGCTCCGAAGTTTTGCTTAAAGTGTGGGAGTTGAGCTGCTGTCTCCAGCACTGATCTGTTCTCTTTAGTGAATACTCTATGCCTGACGAGTGTAATGCTGTTAGTGCAAAAATTATTTTCTCTCACACTGTCAAATCATGCCTGCCCTCAGAGTCACCCCAGCATTTATAGAGTGAATTCACTCTACTGCGTGACCAGTGTCATCTGATTCACGAACAAGTGACTCTTATGAACCTGTTCTTGAAATTAAAGGGGTCATATGATGTTGCTAAAAAGAACATTATTTTGTGTATTTGGTGTAATGAAATGTTTATGCGGTTTAAGGTTCAAAAAACATTATTTTCCAAATACTGTACATTATTGTTTCTCCTCTATGCCCCGCCTTTCTGAAACGCGTCTATTTTTACAAAGCTCATCGGTCTGAAAAGCGAGGTGTGCTCTGATTGGCCAGCTATCCAGTGCGTTGTGATTGGCCGAATACTTCAAGCGTGTGACGGAAATGTTACGCCCCTTACCATATTGTGATGCCCTATCCGGCCGGAGCGACGAGACAAAAACATTAAAACCCATTATAAACGAGGCATTTGTTGCATCCAGTGGGGACATAATTACGGATTGTAATGACATATACTGTCTTTTTACGCATTCGTCCATGGTGAAAGCCGATCCGGCGATCCACAGCGCAAAGTTTATGTATTTCCTCAGCGCCCAGCATGAATCAGCTCTAGGCATGACGAAGCATGATCGTCCTCTTTTGGAAGGCCAAACTAAAAGTTATGCCTTCTTTCTTTGCGTGAACATTTGGGCGGCGTTATGCAAATCTTCCCACATCGTGACGTAGACGTGGGGGCGTGTTAGAACGAGCCGTTTTAGGTAGGCGTGGTTGACTCTTAACTTTTATAAACAATATCTCTTTGGATTTGAGACTTTAGTCTTTGCAACTTTACAGATCTTCTTTATGCACCAAGAGCTTGTATCACTTCAAAGAGAAAGGAAAACTTGAAATCGCATCATATGACCCGTTTAATCATTCAAAAAGAACAATTCAGAGCTGTTTTAATCTGTTTGATGGATCCTTGATGAATGAACTCACTGACTCTGTTATCACAACTTTTAGTGATGAATATATTTATGAAATATTATATTTAATATTGTGTGTGTGTGTAGTTAGTTCTCTGCATAAATCAGAATAAATCAGTAAATCAGCATAAATTTTCTTAATGATCAAAATTGAAATTTTTTAAACATACTTAATAAAAACAGGGAATATGTCATTAATATCAGTAAAATAAATATAGTAGCCAGTTTTGTTTAAATGTAGGGTTGCAAAAATTAGTATATCCTTGATTAAATTCAGCAAACATGTAATATTCTAGTACTTAGTATGTCCTCCATAACTTTAAGTATACTGCTTTGACCCTTCTTGACATTGTGTGTACAAGTTCTGTCCTGTTTAACCCCTTGAGGACGACCTCCATAAGTGCCTTGATCTTTATTGTGGTGCTCAAGAGCCTTAAGGCTGGGTGAAATTCTTGTTCACTGAAGGTTTTTCGCCTTGGGAAAATGTATATATTCATTGTCATGTTGAAAAAATGCCCAACAATGCAGGGAATGAGGAGAAGATAGCATCTTCTGTTTCATGTTTTGTATTAAATCACACAATGGTATGTGAATTCATGACAGCTCAACTCCCTCACACCTTCAGCACTCATACATCCCTATAAAAGAGCTTTACTACCACTGAACTTCACTGTCCCTATGAAAGAGCTTTACTACCACTGAACTTCACTGTGGGAACCAGGCACTTCTTACTGTAGTGTCAAGACACTTGCTTGGCATATCCCTGTTCTTTTCCTAGCAAAAAAATCACTAATCACAAAATAAAAGTGCAGGTCTGATTATTTCAGGGACCTTGTCACAAGTCTATGATGATTTGGTATTCCTCTTGTACCACTGTCCTCTTTTGTGCAAAGAAATAAGTCTTCTGACGATTCTCTCCCTAGTGGTTTCAGTGTTGTCAGTATTATGTCTGAATGATTCAGTGGGGTATGTAGCACTTTTAATTGTCAAGAAATGGCCCCTGTTTAAATGTTTTGGTTCAACATACCTAACTTTTGATCAAAAATTGCCCAGCAATTAGTAACTAATTGCGTAGTATTAGTTCTGGCAGGTAACTTGAGTCAAGCTTGCATCAGCTGACTCTCAACTTGATCCACGTCTACCTATAGGAATACGACGCCTATCACGGCACTCCTATATAAGATCTATTCAGTATTATTCAGCAGCTTTATCGCTTGCTCTGGAGCAAATAACCCTCCTCCATCCCCAACTCAGGACTTGGCTTTCTAATATTCTAATATTGAATCAGACATCTTTTTTCCCCGAATTGGGGATATCTACCAACACGCCACTGTCGCTGGCCCTTCCAGCGCTCTGCTTGAGACTCCTGGACCGCCCCCAACTGTTGGAGCGGGAGTCAGGGCTCTAAGCAGAGAAGGTCAGTCACTACTGTTCCGCAAGACCAACTCAGTGTGACTATTTGGATAACGCTGGGAAGCGTGCCCTAGAAGGGAAGGTGACACTGCGGAGGCCACATCCTGCCTGTAGGAAGTAAAATGTGGCGGTTACACATATGGACTAGCCAATTAGGGTAATAAAACATATGGAAGTCTCTGGGGTGGTTCCAGCGTAGTTCTGCGGGGGAAAGAACACCAGCAGAGATGACAAAGCGGGCTCTGTCGAGGGAAAGACACAGGCTAGCCGTCCTGGGTAGCCTTACCGTGGAAGAATACACATATGGGATTGCCGCAGGGACCACTACATATAGACACCCAGCCTAACACAGGTTCCACAACGCATGCGAGTATAGGCCTGGTGTCAGACGCTCCGCCACGTCTGACTACCGGGGGGTGACAGAGGAACTCACAGGGTTAGCCATTTCTGGGGAACTCTACTGGAGCAATAGACGCACGTATCCGGTCCAGCGGGCGGAAGTGGCGTTGCAAGCCGACACTAGAACGGGCCCTTCACGCTACTGGCCACTAGGGGCGAGTACACGGGAAGATGCCGGCTCTACACGAAGGCTATAGAATCTAGCGAACATGTTAGGTGACGCCCAGCCCGCAGCTCTACAAATATCTGTCAGCGAGGCGCCTTGAGTGTGCTCGCAACCTGAATGGCAGGGCTCGCAAAATTTCAAAATACCTGGTAGCCCTTCGGGCACGTACTCTTCAGATTTTGGTAGCCCAAAAATTAATTTAACTAGCCCAAATAAAAAAAATAGCTTTTTTTTTAAATATAGAAAATCAGATAGGAGTTTAAATGTCAATCAAAAATATTTTCAATACACAAATATCAACAAATATGAAGGAAGGAATTTTATTTCACTATTTACAGGGTATCTGCAGAATTTTTAAAAATACATTTAAGGCAATTTATGACCCATTTTAAGAGCTGCACAAGTAAAATGAACACAGTATGAGTGGAGTTGGACAATGTCTATGGTAACGTATTGAGCCATAAAATTAGGCTATATGATTTACAGTTCAGATACAGGTTTTCACAAAAACAAAAATTTTATACAACAGCATTTCAGCCTTTAGACCATTTTTATGAAAAGCGATAAATCAAGCATATAAATTATTATGCCAATTTAAAACGTATAAATAATTAATAATCACAAAGCAGCTCCGTGCTCATAAACGCTGCTTTATCAGGAATTATAGATAAAATTAAATTAAAATGTCAATGACACGTTTCTGAGGACAGTCGGTTCCTTTCAGATACATTCAAATAAAGACATCCGCGCCGCATTTTGACTTGAAACGTGCACCGCTCATATTTATGCAATGACATCATTGCCTTTTGAAGTTTAATCCAGCTGTATCACGACTCTTGTCTTTCCGTCCCCAACTGTAAGACCTCTTGAAATGATAATTAAGACATTTCTTATACCATTTAACGTATTTAAAATTTGTATGGCCTTAAGATTGATACAAACTCATTTTATGAGTTTTTAAGGACCCGCGGGAGATCTGTATTTAAGATAGCCCGTCGGGCAGAGTGGTGATACATTTTGGTAGCCCGACTGGAAAACACAATAGCCCCGGGACGTCGGGCTAGCGATTTTGCGAGCCCTGACACCTATGGACTAGCCAGTTAGGTTAGTACAACATATGGAAGTCTCTGGGGTGGTTCCAGTCTAGTTCTAGGGGGGAAAGAACACCAGCAGAGATGACAGAGCGGGCTCTGTCAAGGGAAGACACAGGCTAGCCGGACTGGGTAGCCTTACCGTGGAAGAATACACATATGGGATCGCTGCAGGGACCACTACATATGGACACCCAGCCTAACACAGATTCCACAACGCATACGAGTTTAGGCCTGGCGTCAGACGTGGCAGAGCGGGGGGTGACGGAGGAACTCACTGGGTTAGCCATTTCTGGGGAACTCTACTGGAGCAATAGATGCACGTATCCGGCCCAGCGGGCGGGAGTAGCGTTGCAAGCCGACACTAGAACGGGTCCTTCGCGCTACTGGCCACTGAGGGCGAGTACACAGGAAGATAGCGGCTCTACACAAAGTCTATAGAATCTAGCGAACATGTTAGGTGTTGCCCAGCCCGCAGCTCTACAAATATCTGTCAGCGAGGCACCTTGAGCCATCGCCCAGGAGGAAGCAACACTTCTAGTTGAGTGTGCTTGCAACCCGAACGGGCAAGGCACGTCTTGGGATTGGTAAGCCAAGACAATAGCATCCACTATCCAGTGGGCTAACCTCTGTTTGGAGACAGCCTTCCCCTTCTGCTGGCCTCCGTAACAGCCAAAGAGCTGGTCTGAGGTTCTGAAGCTTTGTGTTCTGTCCACGTACAGCCGCAGAGCGCGGACGGGACAGAGAAAAGCTAGGGCTGAGTCTGCCTCCCCCGAGGGCAGTGCTTGCAGGCTCACTACCTAGTCCCTGAAGGGAGTGGTAGGAACCTTGGGAACATATCCAGGCCGGGGTCTCAGGACAACATGAGAGTTGGCCGGCCCGAATTCTAGACACGATTCATTGAACCTGACGACCAGGTCGTGCTTACCAAGAGACTTACCATCAACTGCATCGTGATGTGCGGCAATTGCGGCAACACTGTCAGCACCGTCACACCCGCACCAGACACACAGAGGCTTCTTCCTAAACGAGCAGCTTGTCTTCCATTTTTTACACTCGAAGTAGATTGGTCTCCCAAAGCGATCCCCAATTTGTCGGTCAGTTCCGACATACGTCGCATGTGACCGACTGAAAGGGAACTGAATTTGGTTTTGTCCTGTTTACCTTTGGCTTGCTTAGTTGGGGACACAATCTCTGGCAACATTGTTGACTTGACTGCACAGACACTATTGGAAGAGAACTGAACTGAGCTGGACGATGGCATCACTGAATCAACAATGAACTGACTTTAACTGATAAACTGACTGACTGTCATGTGGCGTCCTTGTGTCATGTGTCACAGGGTGTTGTTAGTGGGGTGTTGCTGGTGACGCCCAACAACATCATGTTTGACCCTCACCGGACAGACCCTCTGGTTCTGGAGAGAGGCTGTGAGGAGTACGGCATCATGTGTCCACTGGATGAGGTTCAGTCTGCAGCCGTTTACAGAGAAATCACCGACAGCAAGATCCGTGACTCCATACCACCGTAAGACCTCTCGCTTCATACTGACACAGCATAGAGTTAGTTGTTTGTCTTTTACTTGGCTAAGACATGTTAGTATTTAAATAATTCTATAAATGCATTTAATAAAATACAGAATCAGATAATTAATCGAAATTGAATATTATTGTGAATCCAATCAAAATGAATCATTCTGAATTTGCAAAAAATTGTTCTTGAACGAATCGGAAACTTATTATTAATTAGGATTCACAACATTCACATGCCAAAATAAGTTGTTGTCCTCGCTCTACTATAAGTGGCGCAAAGGCCAAAAAACTAAATTATAAAAACGACTTGAGCCACCAGACTAGTAGTTACATGTTAAGCGTTACATGTTATTAATTGGATTCATCTTCAGATGTCTTATCTAGATTGAAGATCTCTCATGTGACAAATCAATATTTTGTTTGCGGTGAGCATGTACAATTATTTCAGATATCTACTGTTCAGCTTTATTATACAGGAAATGGATTTTTACTCTAAGGCTAATGAAGCATGAATTCAGCCGCCTACGTCTGAATTACTCACCCATTTCTATTTGTAATAAGAAGTTAATGATTTTAGCAGTGTTTCCACCCCCAGATATTTATATCCTCTGTTAGTTTATGAATGATGATGTGTTTTATTCAGCTCAGAGCTGTGTTGGTTGGTTCATCAGTCAGACGGGGTTCATTGCAGGGTCTCAGTTGTGGATGTGAAGCATAGACGCCTTTGATCGTGCAGATGTACAGACAGAGGGACCTACTTTTCATTTATGCACTTTTATGTTGGCTTGTACTCTTATTAATTGCTCCAAATTGTTTTGATTATGTACTTCTATCCACCTCCCACCTACCATCCAGACAGACACACGTCATTGTGCACTTGTGTTTCAGATGTCTCAAGCTGTGGCTTTACTGCAGTACAGAAGCCACATCTGACATGACATATCACGATAAGAAGTCTGTGCATTTTAGACTTTTTAATATGACACAGAAATATCACAGTGGTGAGAAACAGGGCATAAGAGAATCAAAAGTTGATTCTCGTGCACAGCACGCTATGGTTGTCACATTACCTTAGTCACTGAAGTTTCACAACATCATGTTGTTTGGAAGTGGGTTTGTATAATGTTGTTGTATTAAGTCTTCACAGTTTTTACAGTATCTTTACATTTTAATTAAAAATTTAAAAAAATCATTTAAAAAAGGAAATAAAAATAAGAAACAATAATTCTTAGCATTGTTGTTATTGTTAGTATTACAGAATTCAATAATATTCTAATTATTGAAACCTCTAATTAAAATTATAATAATAATGTGAATAAAAGAAGGAAAAATTATTACTATTTTTACTGAAGCTTCTTAACAAAAACAACAATAATAATAATAATGTGAATAAAAACATATTATTTTTATATTTACAATATTATTTGTCTTTATTTCCTTTTACAGAGCATTGCAATGTGGGCTGATTAAACCCTTAACATTTTTGGAGAAAACTGAATGAAGCTTCTAAATAATAATAAGCCCACAATTAAATAAGTAATGTTTTTTTTACATTATTATTATTATTATTATTGAATTATTATTATTGTTATGAATATAGAATTATTATAATTATATTAATAATTATTTTACCATATTTATTTGTAAGTTTTTCACGTTCTTGCTGCATTGCAGTGTGGACTGATTAAACCCTTACCATTTTTCAGAGAAAACTGAATGCACACATTTTAAGAACACATGTACATTTACTTTCACTTTCACTAATCATTTAGCAGAGTCAAAGTGACTTACAAATGAGGACAATAGAAGCAATTGAACCAACAAAAGAGCTACAATATATAAGTGCTGTGATAAGTCCCGGTTAGTCTAACGCAGTTCACATAGCAAGGCTTTTTTTTATTTTTTATAATAAATAAAAATAATATAAATTAGATAGAAAAGAAAATAGAATAGAGAGAGCTGGTGTTAGAGGGTCAGGTTATTGTTATTTTTATAATAATTAAAAAGTAAACAAAGTAGATAGAATAGACATAGTTTAACATTTAACATTTAAATGGTGCAGTCCTTCTATTGTTTTGTTTATTATTTCATGTTATTTCAGACATAACTAAGTTAAGTGCGGTGCATACAATGGTATCTGTGAATGATTATTTATGCTATTACCATTGAATAATACTATGAGGTTGAACCAAAGCCACATCATAGAGCAGTAAAGACACCTTTAGATATGCAATATTAGTTTTCTAGAAGGTGCATCTCTCATTTTCTCTGTTTGTACAACAGGGATTTTGAAGCCGTGTTCTCTGGAAGCTCTCATCAAACGGATCAGCGTCTGCGGGAGGGTTATGACAGCGCCAGCACTGCCGCCCGCAGCACCGAGGGCTCCATCTCAGAGGACGTCTTCACAGAGTCAGAGCTCTCGCACATCCGGGAGGAGCGGCAGTCCACAGAGGAGCTACAGCAGGAGGACAAGTCATCAGGAGCCTCGTCCCAATCCATGCAGACCCTCCTTCAGGAACCTCAGATGGCTGAGGGCAGCCATACAGAGGAGGAGGAGAAAAAGCCAGAGGAGGGAGAACCAGCCAGCGAAACTGCCCAGCCCAAACAACCCAGCCAGGAACAGCCAAGCACACCCACCAGCAGAGACCACCAGCAACCACCCCACTGCCAGACCGAAGGAGTCGCCCCCTCCTTAGGTTCTCAAAGCTTGGCCCCAGGAGCAGGGGAGGCCTCGGTACAGGAAAGCAGCCCCGATGGGGCTAAACTGACCAGAGATGGTACTCGAGATTCAGAGACGGATGTAGAGGAGCTGAGAAAGATGTGGAAGAGTCACACTATGCAACAAGCCAAGGAACAGCGAGAGAGTGTCCAGCAGGCCCAGAGAGAGAACGACCAACAGTCTAAGAGCAGCCAGACACTGAGCTCTGCTGAGGGTACGACAACATCTTCTCCAATATTTCTGCAATTTGTGCCACTGATAAACTGTAATTAAACAGCTGAAATTGCTGCGCAACAGAGAGACAGAGAGAGAGAGAGAGAGAGAGAGAGAGAGAGAGAGAGAGAGAGAGAGAACTTTATATTGTGTAAAAAGTGAGCTGAAAGGTGCTTTGAAATGAAAAGTGGCTCACCTGTTTTCACCTGAGGGAGCGCAGGGACACTTTACCATGGCTTTTACACGCTGCTTTGATCTGTCGAGGCCGGACTGTGCCAGCAGCCCTTTCTCTGACCGAGAGATAAGCTAAAGCCCATCAAACATGACAACTGCACATACACACGAGATGGTACTCGAGATTCAGAGACGGATGTAGAGGAGCTGAGAAAGATGTGGAAGAGTCACACTATGCAACAAGCCAAGGAACAGCGAGAGAGTGTCCAGCAGGCCCAGAGAGAGAACGACCAACAGTCTAAGAGCAGCCAGACACTGAGCTCTGCTGAGGGTACGACAACATCTTCTCCAATATTTCTGCAATTTGTGCCACTGACCAGTCTGTGATTAACACCTTATAGAGGGGTCATAGGGTTTTTATACATTTATGTGTTATGCTTAATGATTAATTATTAATTTAATGAATAGTTATTTAATATATGAATAGTCATATATATATATATATATATATAATGTAAATACATATTTATTTATTTATTTATATTCTAAACACTTTTTATTTTATAATAAATGTGTAGAATGTGTGTATATGTATATATTATATTATATATATATAAATGATTGTGTGTGTGCATTAAAAGGGAGCGCAGGGACACTTTACCATGGCTTTTACACGCTGCTTTGATCTGTCGAGGCCGGACTGTGCCAGCAGCCCTTTCTCTGACCGAGAGATAAGCTAAAGCCCATCAAACATGACAACTGCACATACACACTAACATTACAACACACATCAGAAACTACAGGCAGTTCTTTCCTTAAAAGTATAGCTGAAAATATATTAACTAGAAATAATGAGATTAATCACAGGATGTTGACATTGAATTGAATCTGTTGACAGAACTAGTATGTATTTTATCAGTCGCCCAAGGCTGTTTATATATTGCCTGAGGTGTCGATTTTGTGTTGATACTGATGTAGCAGAGGTGTAGCCTCAGCAAAAAGCATGCTCTTATGTTAGTTTCTGTCTTGGTTTCCACAAAAAAAAAATCTATACCAAATACACTACAATTACAATATCAAATACACTCAAATATTAGGGGTCAGTTAAAATTTTTTATTAGGGCTGTCAAAATTAACGCGTTAACGCAAACTCATTTTAACGGCACTAATTTTATTAACGCGTGATTAATGCAGCGCACATGTTCTGTTTGACCCGTTGCCTAGCCCGTAGTTGGAGAAATGGAGATCAGTACCGCCGCTCCCTATACGCTGTAGCGAATCAGCTCATAAGGGAAATATGAATAATTAATGACCTAAGCCAACAATAGCCTTTCAAATGACTTAAAATGCATTATATAAAAACAATGAGGCCATAATAATTGGTTAATTAATAATTATATGGTTTCATTGAATAACACTGTTAAAATACATAATGTAATTGTCATGATTCACACAAGGAGCACGGGAACAAAGGAGTGAGGAGACGAGGAGTACTGCAAGTTCCAACAGTCTTTAATGACAACCAAGCTGGGAACACAGGAAACACGGAAAACATGGAGAGATGTTCACAAAATGACATAAAACAGCCAACGCTAGAAACAGGGACACACAGGGCTTAAGAAAGGAGGTAAACGAGATAATAAATCAAACACGGCTGGACACTAATAATTACAAATGAGGACAGGAAGAGGAAGAACCAAATAAGGGCATGGAAACAAATGGGGAGCAAAGCACACACAAAACACGGAACAGAGTCTGACATTATGCCCTCCAGGGCGGATCAGGCAGTCCAGGGTGCCATGGCAGCACAGGGAACTCGGGGCCATGGCGGAGCAGGCAGTTCGGGGCGCCATGGTGGAGCAGGCAGACTAGGAAACCATGGCGGAGCAGGCAGTTCATGAGGCCATGGTGGAGCAGGCAGTCTAGGAAGCCATGGCGGAGCAGACAGTTCATGAGGCCATGGTGGAGCAGGCAGTCTAGGATGCCATGGCGGAGCAGACAGTTCAGGAGGCCATGGCAGAGCAGGGAGTTCGGTGAGCCTGGCCTCGGCACTCGGCACGGCCTCCACGGATGGACCCCTACTACCCCCCAAAAAAAAAATCCTTGGGGAGAATATAGTCTTTAGCGACCCCTTCGTAGGCCTAACTTGGGAACTGTGGCCCTCCCTGGGCTTGACTTGGGGACTGGAGCCCTCCTTGGGCTGGACATGGGGACTGGAGCCTTCCTTGGGCTACACTCGGGGACAGGAGCCCTCACTGGGCTAAACTCGGGGACTGGCACTCTCTCTCTCTCTGGGCTAAACTCGGGGACAGGAGCCCTCTGTGGGCCAAACTCGGGAACAGGAGCCTACTGTGAGCTAAACTCATAGAAAACAGGAGCCCTCACTGGGCTAAACTCGGGGACTGGGACCTCTGTGGGCTAAACTCCGGGGACAGGAGCCCTCTGTGGGCTAAACTCGGGAACAGGAACCCTCACTGGGCAAAACTCGGGGACTGGAGCCCACTCTGGGCTG
Organism: Sinocyclocheilus anshuiensis; assembly: GCF_001515605.1. Classification (NCBI taxonomy): domain Eukaryota; kingdom Metazoa; phylum Chordata; class Actinopteri; order Cypriniformes; family Cyprinidae; genus Sinocyclocheilus; species Sinocyclocheilus anshuiensis. The sequence continues at coordinate 883,837 of NW_015536494.1, read as the reverse complement.
GATTCGGGGACTTGAGCCCTCCGTGGGCTCAACTCGGGAGCTGGAGCGCACACTGGAGCGAGCTCTGGGGCTAGGATGAGGGCGGAGGACAGTCTTTTTCTCCTCATCCTCCTCCTTTGGTTAGAGGACATCGGCGCGGCCGGCGGGCTTGAGAATGACGCGGCTGGCGGGCTTGATTTTGGAATGGCCGGCAGGCTGGGGAGAGCCGCGGCCGGCGGGCTTGACTGAGGAATGGCCGGCGGGCTGGAGAGAGCCACGGCCGGCGGGTTTGACTGAGGAACGGCCGGCAGCTTTGACTTCGGAGCAGCCGGCGGGCTTGAGAATGCCGCGGCCAGCGGACTTAACTTCGAAGCGGCCGGCGGGCTTGAGGGAGCCGCAGCCGGCGGGCTTGGGGGTGCCGTAGCCGGCGGACTTGGCTTCGGAGCGGCCGGCGGGCTTGACTTTGGAGCGGCCGGGCTTGACAGCGGGCTGGTTCTGGACACTCCCCAGACACCGGATGATCCCTTCCCTCCAGCATAGTCCTTTGGTGTCTGGGAGGTCCACGGGGCGATGGTAGTTGGCCCCAAGCCAGAACAGAGAATTGATGGTGGCGTCATCCAATGCCGCCGCCACGGCGAGCCTGTAGAATTCCCAGGTGTACTCGAAGAAGGGGAGATCTCGGCAGGCTAAGGCGGAGAACTGAGCGGCTATTTCCATCGCCATGGGGAGAAACAAACAGGAAACAAAAAACTTTTCAAAAAATGGAAAACAAACAAGGGGAGAGGGGGCACCGCTTACTGTTCTGAAGTTTCAGAAGACGTAACTCAGGGGAGAAGAATTGTTGAATAAATTGTTATTTTTGTTTTCTTTGCGCTCAAATCAAGTATTCTTGTAGCTTCGCAAAACTGAAGTTGAACCACTGATGTCACATGGACTGTTTTACCGATGTCCTTACAACGTTTCTGGACCTGGGAACATTACAGTTGCGTTGCTGTCTATCCAGGGTCTGAGAGCTCTCACATTTCATCAAAAATATCTTAATTTGTGTTCCGAAGATGACGAAGGTCTTACGGGTTTGGAACGACATGAGTGTGAGTAATTAATGACAGAATTTTCATTTTTGGGTGAAC
>NW_015536494.1:877133-878965 GCF_001515605.1 Sinocyclocheilus anshuiensis | reverse complement strand
ATTGTTATTTTTGTTTTCTTTGCGCTCAAAAAGTATTCTTGTAGCTTCGCAAAACTGAAGTTGAACCACTGATGTCACATGGACTGTTTTACCGATGTCCTTACAACGTTTCTGGACCTGGGAACATTACAGTTGCGTTGCTGTCTATCCAGGGTCTGAGAGCTCTCACATTTCATCAAAAATATCTTAATTTGTGTTCCGAAGATGACGAAGGTCTTACGGGTTTGGAACGACATGAGTGTGAGTAATTAATGACAGAATTTTCATTTTTGGGTGAACTATCCCTTTAACGTACATTTAGAACGGATAAAAATGTGCGATTAAGTTGCGATTAATCACGAGTTAACTCATGACAATCATGCGATTAATCGCGATTAAATATTTTAATCGATTGACAGTCCTAATTTTAATGCATAATTTTTTATGCTCACCAAGGCTGCATTTATTTGATAAAAAATACAATAAAAACAGTAATATTGTAAAATATTAGTACAATCCACTGTTTTCTATTTTTATATATTTTCAAATGTAATTTAATCCTGTGATGCAAAGCTGAATTTTCAGCATCATTTCTCCAGTCTTCAGTGTCACATGATCCTTCAGAAATCATTCTGATATGCTGACTTGCTGCTTAAGAACCATTTCTTGTTATCAAATTTGTAAACGGTTGTTTTGCTAAATATTTTTGTGAAAACCATTTTTATTTATTTTTATTTATTTATTTATTTCGAGGAATACAAAAGTAAAAAGAACAGCATTTTTAAAAACAGAATCTTTTTTGTAACAATGTAAAAATCTTTACAGTCACTTTTGGTCAAATTCATATGTCCTTGCTGAATACAAGTTTTAATTTCTCTCAATTACTGACCCCAAACTTTTGAGTGGTAGTGTACAATAAAATAGAATTAAACCAAGATATGCTGACGGCAAAAGCAAAATGACAAACTTTTTATGATGCTTAGAGGATTTTTTTTCTTAAATAGGAAAAAAAAAGTACTAAAAAGTACTGAGGAAGAAAATTGTTTTTTCATTGTGGTGTCATACTGAACCCACTATAGCTCTGTACTAAAGAATTGAATGATTATCATATTCATAATCAGTGGTATTTAGAAGGTACAGTGGTACAGGTGCAAATAATAGAATGCTATGATATTCACATGATATGCCAGAGAGGTGTTACCCAGGGCTGTATAAGACGTATGTCCACTAGGCTCCATAGTCTTATTATGGAATACAGATAATGAAATGTTTATTTTTAGACTCTCACTTGTATCTTTTTATCATCATTCCTCCATGCTTTTCAGCTGTAGATGTGCTGAGATCTCTGTGTGCCCCAAGGTGCTTTCCATTCCAGCGTATGAGTCATAGTTATTCAACACTAACGGATGAGCCAGCTTTCAGAATGAGCCCAGGAGTGAGTTCAAGACGTGATATCATGAGGAATCAAATCAAGAAGTTTCCTTGATCTTGTTGGATAAAAGAGTTTAAAACATAAGGCTTGTTTCTTAACATCTGCAGCTTGCTGACATCACATGAACATGTCACCACCCACGTCAACAATGCCTGTTTGTTGTTCAGAAAATTGTTCAGTAAAGATGCAATAATGTGGATGAAGTCGTATAGATGCTGTATATTATTAATGTGGGAAAATGGGGGCGGAAATCTGCTTATTTTTCTAGTTTTACTTTTTCCCTTGGAACACACAACAACACAACTTGGAAACAGTAATATTCATCAGCCTCATGTCAGCCTCAAAATGATATATTTGCATTGTGTGTGTGTGTGTGTGTGTGTGTATATATATATATATATATATATATATATATACTGTA
>NW_015536494.1:874847-875559 GCF_001515605.1 Sinocyclocheilus anshuiensis | reverse complement strand
GCAGGGGCGGGGCTAGGGTTGGCCACCCCACTCATAACTGCTGCTTCGGTCACTTTTTCTCTTAACAAGAAGTGCATTTAATCAGTCACAGAATGCGCGCTCCACTTCACTTAAGCATGAGTCAAGCAAGCAGCTACCAAATCTGCTCCTGGCGCCACCATCTGTAGAACTTAGTAGCGCTGGTGCCACTGCTCTCAAATGTTAGTCTGGAGCCCTGCTTCAGCGCCAGGTGCGAGTCAAGCGAGCGCGGAAACGGTACTGTGCTCGCAGCGCATGCTCTTCAATTGCACGCACAAAGGCGCCGGCGTGCTGTAGCCTGTATCCTTTCATATCAAAGTGCGAAATAAACTACGTGCATGCAATGTCGTGGTCAGTTAAGTCATGAAGTTACCAAAAAGTTGATTAAAGCTGCCTTAAAACTGCGCATGCATGTAATATATTTTATATGAGTCAAATTTAAGAACATGTCTCTGAAATGGTTTTCAAAACTGTCCTGGAGCAGCCCAGCAGTCTCACTCATCTAACACAACCGATTTAACTCGTCAGCTCATTAATATAGACTTTAACACCTGAAGTGGGTCAGAAAAGGGGCGCAGGTAAATATGACATTTATTATAATGGGTTTATGTGAAGATTGTTTTAAGTTCACTTAAATTAGAAGTTATTATTTAAAGTCTAATAAATGTTAAAATTGATAGCTATCAATTACACT
>NW_015536494.1:862666-874780 GCF_001515605.1 Sinocyclocheilus anshuiensis | reverse complement strand
TCATAAAAAAAGATGCCATTAAACAAATATTAAAAAATATACTGTTTTTATGTTGTTTGTTCATCAATTTGAAGATTGAATGTGAAATTATTGCAATATATGAGTATATTTAAAAACTTTAATGTTAGGTGGGATTAATCGCGATTAATTTCAGAAAAATGTGCGATTCATTCGTTTTTTATTTTAATCAATTGACAGCACTAATATATATATATATATACATATATATATATATGACCACTGACCACATATATATATATATATATGACCAATGACCACAACTCAAAAGCCTAAATATTACTTTTTAAACTATATAAATTTATTTTGCTCATTCAACACAGTAATATTCAAGGTTCATTGAACTGTTCTGACAAATCACAGGGGGTTATTACCACAGCTCAGGACCCACTTCAAAAGTCATCTGAATTACACACCAAATTAGCCCATTGAAAATGAATGCCCTCACACTGTGTTCTGCAGTGTAACTAGATTAATGTTGCATTGGCTGTGTAAAGGGCTTTGGCTCCTACAACACTGGTGTAAGGTGTTTCTTTCTACATATCCCGCTGCATTGACCTTCTAATCAGTTATTAACAAAAGATGCATTGGATTCAGCTTCACATATGAGCTCCCGGCAGGGAGTAGTTCATTTGAGGCAATGTGTTTTTGTTCCAGTGATTATTGCATGTCTATTTTTTGAGATAATGTGCTTCATGTCCTTCATATGCAGGCCATGAGATGATTGATGCATTATTGCATCACACTTATAGACAGCCATTCAAATTTGGTCATGCATTAGTCATTTTTGTAAGACAAATTTCAACTGCATATAATTCTTTACATTATGGTGTAAGTTTTTACCTTTGCTCCGTTTCTGTGGTGGGCTTTTAGGATGAGCTTATATTTCTGTGTTTCAGGCCTCATGGTGTCCAAGGAGAGGCAGAAGTCTCACAAGTTTCTGTGTCTGCGGGTTGGCAAGGCCATGAAGAAGACGTTTGTGTCCAACGCCAGTGCCTCCATGCAGCAGTATGCACAGCGTGACCGTAAACATGAGTACTGGTTTGCTGTTCCCCAGGAGAGGTGAGTCTGACATGTGGAATCAAACTAATCCACAGTTTGTGTCCATTATTTGTATAAAACCTGGTCCATTTTGCACTTTATTTTGGCTGAGCCACTCACTTAGATTTACATTACATATTAGTAAAATTACTCCTTTTTATCTATCCATCCATCTATAATGTTTTTTAAGTCTAGTTTTTTTATTTTATTCTTTTATTTTATTTAGGCTTTTTCTTTATGTAAAATAATTTTATGTATTATATTATTTGTTAATTTTATTTTTACAAAATATATAATTTCTTCTTCCCTTAGTCATCTTATTATTATCATTATTATTATTAAGGGTTGAAATGTGACCTATTTATATTTTTGTCAGATTCACACAAAACGCATTTCTCTATGAAATTACACAGCATAATTCAATTTCTAATTCAATTTTGTGAGAAGTCACTTTCATTTTTAATGATAATTGATGTAAATTTAACATGGTCTTATTATGCGATCAGCTCTCTAGTACTGAAACAGTACTGTCTTTGTCTTATTTCATCTACCCTCTGATTCAACACAAGCGTTCAGTGTTCTTCATCCCACTGGAGCTTATTCTGTCTGTTATCACTGTGTGAGATGAGTCACAGATATTTTTTAGGAAACACTTGCTGCGCTAAATCAGAATGAGAGAGTCAGAATAGATTCGTTTTGACATAGTCTGCAAGTTAGGAAAAGAACTCCAGACATGCTGTAGTACTGTACTGCAGAAGCACTGCAGAGCTCTGTGGCCAAACTGCTGTCTGTTGTTGTCACTGAGACATGGCCGGGCCCGGCTACATGACCTAGTTGGGTGGCGACCCGGATGATCAGTGTAAAGTATCATGACAATAGTGCATGAGCAGGGCCTGACAGGCGAGACTTTGAAGCTCACGCTGCCTGTCGCGTCCTGATGCAAGTCACACTGAGTTTTCCATGGCTTTGCCTGTTTAAAAACAAAAGTTACATGCACTACCATTTGGGTTCAGCGAGAACACATTAAATTGGTCAAAAAGTGACAGTACAGACATTTATAATGTTACTAAAGATTTCCATTTCAAATTAATGCTGTTCTTTTGAACTTTCAATTCAGCAATAGGAATATTAAGCTGTTATGCTACATTATAATGTTGTAACTATTTTCAACACTGAAAATAACAAGAAATGGTTCTTAAGCAGCAAATCAGCATATCCAAATGATTTCTGAAGGATCATGTGAAACTGAAGACTGGAGTAATGATGCTGAAAATTCAGCTTTGCCACCACAGGAATAAATTACATTTTTAAATATATTAGAAAAGAAAACTTCTTTTAAGTTGTAATAATATTTTGCAGTGTTACTTTTTACTGTATTTTTGATCAAATAAATGCAACTATGGTGAACATAATAGACTTCTTTTAAAAACATTTTAAAAAATAATAATCGCCAACCCCAAACTTTGAATGGTTGTGTACTTTATTACAGATACCTCATTTTTTATTTAAAAAATATATATTAATGCAATAAATGAAAAAGGTCAAATCAAATTCAGATGCACAGTATTGCCACTATTTTCATGCTGTAAAACTGAAACTTCTAAACAAATCAGAATGGAACACATTTGATCAGACATGTTTGTTTATTAAATATTCTTTATATTTGGATTATTCTTTAAGCTACCAATAAGAATGTAACTCATTTAACGTATGTAACCATGTCTAAATCCATTCCACAGAATTCCTATATTTTCCCTAAAATCAGAGCAAAAAATGTGGAAAAATTCAGCATATTCCATCTGGCTCATAAGCAATTTAAAAATGGCATATAATATAATTTTTAACGGTGTGTTTGTCATTGTTTCTGTAGGTCAGACCACCTGTACGTTTTCTTCATCCAGTGGAGCTCGGATGTTTTTGGGGATGGGGTAGGAAGCATCAGCCGTGATCCTGGCTTCATCGTGGTGAAGAAAATCGAGGAGTCAGAGGCAAACGAGGAGCAGCAAACTGTAGAAAATTCAGAGTGGGAGGTACGGCCCATCCAGCTCACATGTTTGGATTGATACTATATCTGTGATTTATGCTTGTGTCTGTATTCTATGTGTGCTTTATTCTATATGCACTGTATTTGATTCAGATATTTCTCTTTATTGTATTTGCACCTGTCTGTGTCTTTATTGTCTGTTTCTATGTTCCAGGTTTTTTGAAGTGTCTTTATTGTGTTCCCCGCACTTCATACACCTTCATGCACCAGTCATACGTTGTTGTCAGAGCTGTATTCAATTTTGCTGAATGTTTCTCAGACTGGGTTGTTTTGCACTTGGTCAATAAGTTTCTTGTGAAACCAAGATGCATTGTGCACTGTGAGCTTGCAGCTGGTGTTTTGCATGAGTGTGCAGTTGTTTCATTATTTTATTTGTTTTGTTTTTTCAAGAAAGAGGCACATGTATGCAGTTTTATGCATGCATGAATCCCTCAGTCGTGTCTAAAAAGGCATGGTTTAGCCCGACTATGTCATGCCTGAATGAGATACAAGCAAATCATGCCTATAGGTGCAAGTGTTGCATGATGTTTCTTTTATAAAGCTCAGTTTGAATGTTTTACTGTTTGGATAATAGGAAACATTACCACCTGATATTTCCCTGCATGTTATTCTGTTCTGGTAGCCGTATTGAAACCAATCTGTGGCACTGAGAAACCGATACTACGACTGCGGCGGCATTTAAATTTGACTTTAAATTAATGATGTAGGGAACAAAATAGACTGATTTGTTATTCTGAAACTGGAAGATCTTTGCAAAGCCACATGATCTTTTGATATGAATAAGTAAAATTAACTTCTCTGATAATGACCACAGGGGTGGCGTGAGTCATGAACTCAACTGGATATTGTGACCTTCAGAATACTCGGGGTCAATTGTAACACTAAGCAAGCTAGAGTGTTGACACTTGTTTAGCACATGCTCACTTGTTTTACTTTGTGAAACTGATTTTTAGGCATAAAAGTTGCATTTCGAATGTCCCGTATTTTTCTCTGCTGTCTGAAATTGTGATGCTTGTAAATGAAAAAATTGTTTGACTGTTAAACATTAACAGATAGGGGAAAAAGTAGGCAGCCAGGATATTTAATGTTCGTAGTTAGTGACATTTGAAACGTGACCAGGGTGTTTCAGTTTGGTTGTTCTACTCCCAAAAAAGGACTTTTTTAGTTTATTGATAAGGGGACTAAATACAGGCCTGCCTGCCTGTTTGGGTTCTAAACTTTAACAGGTTGGGGGTGTTAACTTATGCAATGAACATTGTTTCATTAAAATATCTACTTGAAGGCGTCTTTAACAGAGATGCACTGAAACCAATCTGGGGTCATCAGGTGCTGTTGCCATTAAAGCAAAAAAGAGAGGCATACTTTTAAGCTTTTCGCTCAATTTATGTTGATAATATAATTTGTAATGCAATATGTATATATTTGTTGCATGAAAATAACCATTTTCACTAGTGTTCTCACAATTTTATTTCTATTTATTACTTTAAATAAGTATAAGCACTTTTTTTTGCTTTAAACATCATTCCTGACAGCTAAAAGAATTAGTATCATTTAAAAGTGAAAATTGTCAAGAACGCTATTAAATTATCATTTGAGGTGTCCTCTTATTTGATTTACATCGATTAGTATAATTTTTAAAGTGTTAAAGTGCCCCTATTATGCAATTTTTAAGGTTCCTGATGTTGTTTTGGGAGTCCCCTACAACAGGTTTACATGCATGCAAGGTCAAAAAACACTTTAGTTTTCTCATAATATACATTTAATTTCACCGCATTTCTCAATGATTCGTAAACTGTTCATACGAAGCAGTTGATTCAGTCTCTCTAAACCCCTCCTTTACGTGAGCCTACTCTGCTCTGATTGGTCAGTCGGCCCAGTCCTTTGTTATTGGTCGACCAGGTACAGCGCATGTCAGAAACGAAACACCCATTGCCATAACTGAATGACAGCTCCGGAGAGAAAGATAGTATCGATTTTATCTTATAAATTCGAGCCCGTGTCTGATGATGAAACGTCTAGTTGATCAACCAGACACTGATTCGCAAGCACGACTGGAGTAGGATGTTTCTCAGTGGTAAGCGTCAACTTAGTTTGTGGTATTTATAAGATGTGATTGCAGCATCATTGTTATAATTTGAAGAGTTCATTTGCAAAAACCGATAAACGCCACTTTAAAAAAAAAAAGAGCTGATTGCCGTGCATTATTCTCCACATATAGCACGATCTGAACCCTAAACACGTTTTGTCAAAAAAGCCGGTTTTGTCCACTTTCAAGGCATCGCGAGTTCACGTTTTACTGCAGAAGCCGACAAGCGCCCTTGTTGTTTTTGTACAGAAGCCGATAAGTCCATTTTAGCGAATCAGCGCACTGTATTCAGGTCAGGTGACAAGGCTACTTTCACTTTGAAAAGACATGCTAGCTGAGAGGAGTTTCGTCAAAGCTGACTAAAAGTGATCGAGGATGGATAATTTCGACGAACTTGATTAACCTGTGAAATCTTCAGGGCAAAAAAAGAAAATAAAAGCTGAAACGTTTTCGCGGAACCTTGCAAAAGCAGCGCATTACAATGGTGAGGGAAAAGCTTCGTGTATTGCGTGTAATCACATCCATACAGTTTATGATCACAACAACAACGTTTGTCAGGCATCTGCACTGTCGTCTGAGGAGATTACAAAGATTAAACGAGTGTTTTTTTAAACTCTAAAACATGAAATGTGGAGTTATCTGCTTTTGACAAAGAACGACTGTTGGAGTTGTCTGCTTTTGCTATAAAACAAACTTTTAATATGTAAAAAAAAAAACATACTTTAAATGAACTTTCATTTTGTAAATTACCTATATTTAAGTTATTATTACTTAATCAAAACAACCCAACTGCAGTTTGATTGATATTACTTGGAATGTGCAATAAAAAAACGTGATTTCTGAGAAAAAAAAATTAAAATGGAGTTATCAGTTTTTGCAAACGAACTCTTCATTTATTTAGGTGCATGTGTGGGAACTGTATAAGAATGCCTAGCAAAGGTGAAAACCACTGCTGCTATACGTTTCTGCATTAGTTGAGTATTAGACGCATCTTTTCTAAAGAATTAAGTGTATTTTGAACTCCCTGAGATTAGAGAAGCAGTCGTCAGTAAAATTACGGGAACACAAAAAAGATTGGGTATTGTACTGTTGTGGTATCGTTGAAAAACTGAATGTCAGTTACTGATTCTTTGCAGCCTCATCATTCGGAAGTGAAAATAAAAAATTTATTTTCACAGCGTAGGACACAGCGTCTTCTCAACATGATGTTAACCACATGGAAATGCTACACTATTTGAGGGCGGGTCAAATTGTTCACAGGCAGCCAACGTAGAACATGTGTTACCCAGTGACGTGTAGCCGTCACGGAAGTGGGAAGTGAGACGACTCGATGTTTAGGCTGTTCAGAGTCGATTTTTTTTTTGAGAGAGAGACAATAACTTTATTTACCGTGAACTGTCGGCTTCATAACTTTGCAGATAGTTTACATTCACATACAGCTACATTATTATGAAAGGCAATATTCGAAATGGCATAATAGGGGCACATTAACATTGCCTGTGGCAATTATAATACTCTGACTTCTTGTGTTACACTTAATATTAATTCTCAGTGTAAATATTTTATTTGCATTATTGTTGCCACATATGTATGTTTCTTATATTTCTTAAAAAATGTCAGGTAGATTTAAAGTAGTTTGTGAGTTACTGAATAAAATGTGAAAAGTGTTACACTGATAGCACACACACATTACGGAGACGTCTATTTGACGTCTGCATTTACATCTGCAAGATGTATTTGCTCATCTGCAAATACGTCTATAGGATGTTTCCTATCAGATGACAACCCAATTGCTGGGTTTGTCCCTATTTTACCCAGCACTGGGTTGTATTTAACCCAGCATTTTTTAGAGTGTATGTAAAACTGACATCTTAGAGACGTCTATCAGATGTTTGTACACAGCAGATGCTTTCCAGATGAAGTGATCTTTAACAGACATCTTGCAGACGGACGTGTGCTATCTGGGTACAGTTTCCCTGGTTACTCCCGGTTAAGTCACTTTGAACTAAAGCATGTACTGAATGAATTTACTTACTATGAGTATTGAAAAATGTGATCAGACATCTGGTATTATATTGCCTCAAGTTTGCTACTTTGTTGTTTCTCAAAACATAGTGAACAGCCTACCTAGAGAACATTGTGGGCATCATGCCCAAAAATGCTGTCTAGGTAGGCAGCTCACTAGGTTATTTAGTGTTTGAGTGTTTGAGTTTGGTTGTTCTACTCCCAAAAAGCAGTTTAATAGTACAAGCATGTTTAGTCCAGATAAAGAACATGCGTGCATTTAACTCTGAACGAGTCTTCATCGACAGCCTTGAATTTCTTAGTGTCCGTTTTGATCCCTCCTCGTTATTACCTCAATCATTTGACTCATTCGCAAGCATTGTTGATCTAACTATTTAGAGGTCGCGTTTAGGTGCGATTGTTCCTTTAAAAGCGCTAAAGCATTTCGTACAGGAGGCGGGGCGTATTGTAACAGAGCCAATCAGAGGCCGAGTTCTTCCATTTGGTCCGATGTCATTGGCTCACGTAGGTGTCTGTCAGTATCTTGCCGTTGTGTTTATGTCCGAATATGGCATGTTGTCGGTCGGCGGAAAGAAGTCTGAATGTGACAGGCAGTGATATTATGTTCTCCAAGCGGGTGAAGGAAGGAAAACCTCTGACTCCTAAGTACACTTATGTATGTAAACACAAGTGTTGAGTGAATGCGTTCGCTGAAGCGTATGTGAGCGGGCTGTTGAAATATTAGCGTATAATATCTGGCTGTGTTGATTGACACTGGCTGTCTGATGGGTTTGTGTTGCTGCTTTTGAAGTAAAAGTGAGACATGAAAGTTTGCTGATGCTATTGCTGTTGATCTGTGATGCTGGAGCTTAATAAATCCTCATAAAGAGTGTGTGTGTGTGTGTGTGTGTGTGTGTGTGTGTGTGTGAATCAGTGAATGTCTCACCTGAGACGATATGCATTTTTTATGAATGGTCTAGTTTACCTTCCTCCTTGTACATTATTGAGGGCTGTAAAGTGGCAACTTATCGGCTAAAACTTTTATTTACCGTCATGGAGTAGAATGTCCGCAGTCTCGGTCATTTCCCTTTTACTGTCGACAAGTCAGTGTTGTTGCAGGACTTTAAAGGGATAGTTTGCCAAAAAAAATAAAAATAAATAAATATATAAAAGTCGTCATTTACTCTCCGTCATGACATTCCAAATTCCAAACCCGTATGACTCACCTTCTTGCGTGAAACACGAAAGAGAACATGTTAAGTGAACGTCCTAGTCGCTGTGTTTCTATATAATGAAGATAAATAGTGTAATAAACCTCAATAATAAAAACCTTCCACAATAGTAACTGGACATAAGCTTAAAAACGGACGCAAAAAAGCTAGACATGCATTCTTGAGTGATTCATTCTTGTGACTCGGATCTTTTCAATGAATCGGGTGTTCTATTTCACAAAACAAGTCTGATCCGTGAACGATTTCAACTCAATAATGTTTAAATTAACGACTTATGGTTATTACGTGAAAGTATGGCTTCAGAAGACTTTTACTGTATTGTATTGTTCATAATACTTTTGTTGTACTTTTTGTCACTTTGAAACTTGACAGCCCTAGTGTCCATTCACTTTCATTACACTGAAAAGAGTTGGCTTGGGTATTCATCAGAAATGAATCTTTCCATAGAAGAAAGACATACAGGTTGAGTACGAACTTGTACTAGCATGGGTAAATGACAAAAGTTTAGTTTTTGGTGAACTATGTTTTCATGTGGTAGTAGGTCATGTGTTTAATGTGTTATCAAACATGTCACATAGGTGTGGCAACCAACACGCTGTTAAAATATGTGTGACAGGTAAGGACTGATATTTACATAAGAATAAATGCAGTAAAAATTTCAAAGGTAGCTGAAGGTAGTTTTCTTGCATAATGGCTAAGATGTGAGTTTGATTTTATTAAAGTGGTAGGATGGAGGATGTTGAACATGAGGGTGAGTAAATAATAGCGGAATATTTAGTTTTTTTAGTTGAGTGTTTGTGATTTCTATGTGGCTTTGCTATGGCTTATGTTAGCTATTATGAATATGGTTCTCATATCTGTCTGCAGAGCTTTGTGCAAAACAATTCACACAATCATGCAAAACGCGCTGTGTTGTCTGCTCACATTTGTACTATAGCTTCACATATATAATGACATGATCTAGGCTTTCAATCTTAAAATCATCTCTTCCATATCTCATAAAGACAATCATTCCTAGCTGCAATTTTAGTAGTTAACATCTTGTATTAAAAGAGTCCCAAACTGCACATTCTTGTCCATATTTTGGCCTCATCCTGTTGTCCTGCTCAGCGGTGTGGTTGTGTCCCCTTGTGTCTGGAGCAGGTAGTGTCATGGACTGAGTACCACCGCCGGATCGATGCGTTAAACAGTGAAGATCTGCGCTCCCTATGCAAACGCCTCCAGGTGCACAAAATCTGTAGAACCCTGCAGATGTAGCTCTAGGATTTGTAGATTGCACTTGCCTTGCTGATGAATGTTTATGCTGAAAATTCCATAATTTCCTATATAAAGTGTAGCCCTTAAAGTGATATATATAGTAACAGTATTACTCTTCAAAAGTTAGGGGTCAGTAATATATTTTGTAAAGAATTGAATGCATTTATTAATCAAGGATGCATTCTGTTGATCAAACGTGTAAAATTATAATGTTACAAAAGATTTCCATTTCAAATAAATAATTGATTCATTGAAAAATCCTGAAAAAAATGTATAGTAGTTTAAAAAAAATATTAAGCAGCACAGCTGTTTTCAACTTTGATAATAATAAAACAAAATTCTTGAGCACTGAATCAGCATATTAGAATGATTTCTGAAGGATAATGTGACAGAAGACTGGAGTAATGATGCTGAAAATTCAGCTTTGCATCACAGGAATAAATTATATTTTAAAATATATTAAAATAGAAAACTTTTTTTTTTTCAATTGTAATAATATTTCACAATATTGCAATTTTTACTGTATTTTTTATCAAATAAATGCAGCCTTGCTGAGCATAAGATACTTCTTTTTAAAAAAGTAAAAATCTTGCCCGCCCCAAACTTTGAGTGGTGGTGTATATATCCCTGCAAAATTACTGATTAAAAGGACTGTTCATGGAAATTCCAAGCAGTTGTATCCCCTTAGGACCTGAATGAAATTAGGAATTTTCTGGAAGCCATGCCTGAGAAAGTGGGTTGTATTTCCATGTCTAGAATGTTCTGAGGTTCAGGCGGGTGTTTGGGTCGAGGCCTGCATTGACTGCTGCCCGGTTATTTGTTGTAAACAATTAATGTAATTGAAGCACGGCCAGTGTAACCTGAGTGTGTTCAGGCCAAAAAAGGGAATGTTAACTGTCTGTGGCACTACATTGTAAAATAACACCACAGGTCCTGATGTAACAGGCTTTAGAGAAGTGCTTCAGAAACCAGATTCGACATTGGACGTCAAAAGTGGCGATCCAACTTAGCACTAAAATTGCTTATGAAAGTTAACAAAAATGTCCTTACATTACATTTATGCATTTAGCAGATGCTTCTATCCAATGCAACTTACACTGCATTAAGTTCATGCATTCTCTTTTCTAGGAATTGAACTCATTAACTTGTGTTGCTAACACCATGCATAATGTTTGAGCAACAAGAATCCTTGATCTCATAAAATGAAGTTTATTAATATAACCATTAACTGCATTGTCAGAACAACAAGCTTAATTATTAACATGACAAGCTGAATTGGAAAACTTGACAGTTTCTACTGGTTGAGAGCCACTGATTTTGGGAAATAATGCACAAGAAGTATTTTTTATTAATTTAATAAAGTATCCCATATAGCCTAGCCAAAACATTTCCTGCGGGATTAGTTTGTCTTCTCAGGTTAGTTTGTCCCCATAGGTGAATTCCACCAGAGATAAATCAGCTCAACTCCTGCTCAAGTTGAATTTACATGTTAATCTATGCAGCCTCACTTCCACAAATGTTTTGAACACCAAATCCCTGCTGCGAGAGTTTATAGGTCAATTTCAAGGAAGATCTACAGTCATTCTTTGTTATAGTCTCTGGTTTATGTGGCTTAAATCAGAATGTCACTAGATAGCTTGCTAATGGCGTCTTCTGTCTTTAGATCACCACGAAGGAGGATGTAAACTCCAAACATGGCACGTCCATCACCGCCAGCCTGGAGCCAGAGACTTTTAAGCCCAACCTGAACGAACCCAGTGACCTTCTGGAGGCCGAGCCGATCGAGAAGGTAAGCGTGCAGACGCGGCAGTGAAATAAATCTGCCCACTGCTCCGGGCTTTACAGTGTTTCATCGATCCGCTGGTCCAAAAATAGGTAGCCCTCCTCACTGTTCACCGGTTATTGATTCTCAGACATGTTAACAGACAGATTTATTCACACTCGTCATGTTATGGCCAAGGGCATAGGAATGATTTGAAAAGTGAAGATGACTGTTCTTGACCCATAAATGATTACTCACCCTCGTGTCATTCGAAACTGATATGATTTTCTTTCTTCCATTAACCTGAGCAGAATGTTCATGCTTACTATTTTCCATTTAAGAAAAATGTGCCCTTTAGGCTTTAAGCTGTAGTATCCCTAAAGATACAAGTTTTGCTAATTAAAAAAAAATTATATATATATATATTTCTAAATATATAAATATATATATACTTTTCCAGGTTTTAAGTGCTATAATCAGGTCCAAGGTGTATCTACCAACCAAGGAAACGTGAAAAAGATTAACCCAGTAACTTTGTTTTGGGAAGCCTTTCTCTGCAAGCGTCTGAGAAAACAAGCACTTCTGATTTCGCTCCCTTGGTGACGTGGATGTGTGCTCTCAGAAAACCGTATATCAGAAGTTTAAACTCATATGGTTTAAAACACATGAC
>NW_015536494.1:840738-862506 GCF_001515605.1 Sinocyclocheilus anshuiensis | reverse complement strand
GCTTCGGATGTGTGCGCTCAGAAAACCTTATATCTGAAGTTTAAACTCATATGGTTTAAAACTCATGATTTCAGCGGGATAAACAGAACCAAAACAGATGTTTTTAGCAGGTACGAGCTGTAATGGCGCAGCCCTATTCTGGAAAAGGGTGCGGGGAGCAGCGGCTCATTTGCATTTAAAGAGACAGGCCCGAAAAACAGCGTGTTTCTGCTTCCACTCAAAATAGGCATTTTCAAAATGATATAATAAATTATCTGTGGAGTATTTTGAGCTGAAACTTCACAGACACCTTCTGGGGACACCAGAGACTTATATTACATATTGTAAAAAGGGGCATAATATGTCTCCTTTAAAATATTATTTAATATTAATCCTGATGTTGAATCTAAAGCGGCAAAAGATTTTATTTATTTGTTTGTTTATTTATTTATTTTTTGAGTTGTGGGCTTGTAGTGAGACATGATTCTGATTCAGTCTGAATCACAAACAAATGACTCGTCTTAAGTAAGTTCTTTTAAATAAATGTTCAACAAGGAATTGTTGTGTGGATTCAGAACCATCATTTTTTCCTTACGATTTCAACCTTACATATGACTGTGCCCAAGTGTTCTGAAGCCATACGATTGAATAAAAATGTAAAATTTAAAAATGATACCTTGGCAACTAACTGAAATAAAACAAGTTGAAGTACTAAAATTACTAAAACTAAAATAAAAATGAATTGAAGCTATATAAAAAATATTTTTTGTAAAAACCAAACATGACAAAAGCACATAGCAAAATTACTAAACTTTGAAATATAGAATATTTTCATAGTAAATATAAAAATAAAAGGTCATTCTAAATTAATGAACACTATAATAGTATCTAAATAATACTAAAATAACACTGAAACAGACAAATTTTAATCTCATCCAGAAAGACAGCATGACTGTGTTCATACTCTTTTTGACTGTCGTTTAATGAATGCTGCAGTTGTCTGAGACTTTGTCATCAAATTTGTATATGACGTCCTGATCTTTTGATCTGATCTTACTGTGCTATTTGCGATGTGTATTGTAGTGAAGCTTCAGAGGTTTTGTGCGGTTATGAGGTTTAAGTCATTGCGCCCTGCGGGTGTGCGCCTTTCAAACGCATCAGCGCTCTGTGAATGGATCACCTGAGGTGGCCTCTCGCAGAACCCTTTATTCAGACGTAGGCCCATTTTATTGGTAAATCAAATAAACTCGTGTCATTACGCAGAGTAATTCAATGCTCCCCAAGTGCTGGGAAAGCCTGGACCTGCCAGAGCACTGCACACGAACATGTGTCGAGGAAACACAGCATGTGCCGCCCGCTCTTCAAGTGTGTGTGTGTGTGTGTGTGTGTGTGTGTGTGTGTGTGGTGTTCAGCTTCTCTGTGTCTACTGGTGTGAAAAGGTCAGTGCTACTGTAATTGGGCTTTTAATGTTTCGCCCTTTCTGCTGCTCTGATTTTGCACACATCTATTATTCATTCTCCACCTTCATACTGCTGCGTTCGTAAGTCTTGTTCTCCTGTTTTCCAATTTTTCTTTATTTTTATTTACAGATTACATCAAAGTATTACAATTATTCAGGAGCACAGAAACTTGTCAATGCTGTCCCACGATTTTTATCAATAAAGTAGCTTTGCTACAAAATGCTACAATAAATTTCTCAGCAACAAAGTGGTAACATTTCTGTTTTTAAAGTAATTATACTCATTATTTATTCAAATATATGTAATGTTACCATGATACTTTAATTTATTTCTGAATTCCAGATCTGACTTTTATTTATATCTATTCTGTCAAATTTTCTGCGGCAAATATCGATGAAAGCTTGTCCGTGCTGACAAGTGAACATAGTGTAAGCAGGATACTCCAAAGCTCCAAAGTCTACGGCAATATTATTTTTAGCATTATTTATATACTATTATAGTTTTTAATAATATTTTGAATTAACTTTTATATTTTATATTTTCAATTTTTTATTTGAATTTCAAGTAATTTCATGTGATTTGTTTTTTTATATTATTAGGTTAAACCTGTTAACTGTCCATTGATTGAGCACAGACCTGAAAATGACATTTCTAGCTTAAATTGTTATAAATCTCAAGTGCTTTGGAGCACAGACTTAAGTTTGGTATCTTTTTAAAAAAGACACTTGGCAGATTATCGTAGAAGTGAAAAAAGTTATAAAAATGACATTTAAAAAAAAAGTTATGGAAGTTACATTTATTCTTATATCAGTTTTAGTTTTTTACATTTTTAATTATTTCCAGTTTTAGTGCTTCATCTTAAACTTATTTAGTTGCCAAGTTAAAGGTCCCATATTGTCAAAACTGAAATTTCCTGGCTTTTTTCACGATAACTGAGGTCTAGGGGCTATTTAACTACCATATAAGTTTCAAAACAGTCAGTCCACAGTAAAATGCACGCAGCCTGCATAAAGTAGCTGGGATTTTTCACGAACCGTTGTGACTTCTGTAAAAAGTTGAAGTCAGAACTACACGGTCACCGCCTTCAGTCACCACCCCGAGCACCGCCCACTGTCCCACTCTCCTTTTGCCAAACCCCCAGACAACATCGCGTCCATGTCTATTTTGAGGCTGTATTACGTCGATTCTGGCACCCAACATCACAACAAGATGATATTTTAAGCTGCTTATGTAGCTGAATCTGCGCTGGTTTGAATGGGCCGCCTCCAGTTTCCCCTTTGTTTTGCTGCCTCCAGCTAGCGCTGTGACGTCGGCTGACCCTAGTTACCTGTGGTTGGCCTGGCCGTGCGTCACTCAGAAAACAACAGGCCAATCAGAAGAAAGGGTCATGAATATTAATTAGACAGGCCAAAATTTACCTGTTCTCTGCAGAGCTCCTGAGAGAGGAGCTGTAAAAATATATTGAGATGGTTTTTGGTACTTATACCGCAAATATATATTCTTAAGGACATCAAGACTTAAAATAAAACTCCAGAAAGGTGTAAAATATGTGACCTTTACATTTCTCATTTTTGTAGTGGAAGTTCATCTAGTATTAAAAGTGCATTTTATTTCAGCTTTATTTCAGTAAATGCTTTAATAGTTTTAATTTTACTTAACTATAGGTTCTTTGCCTATATGTCATGCACTAAAATTATAAAATCACACCTAGTCATGCATTATCCCTAACTCAGTCCCTGTTTTTCACTCAGCTGGCAAAGCATCTCCCACCCAGAACCATCGGTTACCACTGGAATCTGGCCTTCAGCACATCTAAACACGGCATGAGCATTAAGACGCTGTACCGGGCCATGCAGGATCAGGACTCTCCCATGCTGCTGGTCATCAAAGACAGTGATGGACAGGTCACACTCTTCTCTTTATCTCTCACAAGTCCTTGGTTTCAGACCTTGACACAGGATTAGAAAAATACAACAGTATTAAAGCACCAAAGTCAAGAGCTCTCATATGTCATGTGACCAGAAACACTGTAAAGCTTTTGATTCAGTGTTTCTTAATCTGATCTGGTCTCTGTGCTCTTGCAGATATTTGGGGCTTTGGCATCAGAACCCTTCAAAGTCAGTGAGGGTTTCTATGGCACAGGAGAGACTTTCCTGTTCACCTTTTATCCAGAGTTTGAGGTTTGTGTTCAGTTTATCTATGAATTTTCATTACAGGCAGTATAAGCCATCAGTTTGAAATGAATTCTGATCTCGTCTGTCATTTGGCATTTTCATAAAGACTATCATTTGCAAAATTGATTATAGGATTTACTGAGTTTTCTTGTTCTAAAATGCTGTTTTTTCTCACTGGCAGGCGTACAAATGGACTGGTGATAATCTG
Organism: Sinocyclocheilus anshuiensis; assembly: GCF_001515605.1. Lineage (NCBI taxonomy): Eukaryota > Metazoa > Chordata > Actinopteri > Cypriniformes > Cyprinidae > Sinocyclocheilus > Sinocyclocheilus anshuiensis. The sequence goes on along the minus strand of NW_015536494.1, from coordinate 858,685 downwards.
TTCTTCATTAAAGGAGACATGGACTCTTTAGCCTTTGGAGGAGGAAGGTCAGTGACTCAGGGGCTGTTTAACACCAGTTATAATGTTCTGAATGCTGATTTTCACTAGGCAAGTTTGTGTAAGACAAAAATGAGTATGCAAATGTAAATATGAAAGTTTGGCCCGCACATTGCACGCTCATTGTCTCTTGTCTTTACACAAACTAAATATGCAAGTTTTTTTCTCAGTGCTGAAGGGGTAAGAGTGTTTGTTTCAAGTGTCTATGCCGTTTAGACTGGATGTGTTCAGGTAGCTAGCTATAAAAATGCTGTTTAACAAACTTGATCAGCAATTTTCTTTTTCAAAGCGTTTTCCATGTCAGTTGATTTGAAACAGAAAACTGCCAGTAGCTGGTGACAGTTTATACTAATGCACACGATTGCTACTTATTTTAAGAAAAGTTTGGGGTCTTTATGATTTTCGAATGTTTTTGTGAAGATGTCTCCTATACTCACCAAAGCTGCATTTGTTCAACATTTGATTAAAATATAATTTGATTTGATAATATTTTTGTGAAATATTATTATAACTTAAAATAACTATATTCAATTTTAATATATATTGTGTCACATGATCCTTCAGAAATCATTCTAATAAGCTGATTTGCTGCTCAAGAAACATTTATTATCAATGTTAAATACAGTTGTGCTGCTTCATATTTTTGTGGAAACCATGATACATTTATTCTTTAATTAATATTTTTTTTTATAAATACAGCCATTTTTTCAAATAGAAATCTTTTTAAAACATTTTACAATTTTATTTTATTTTTCTGTTACTTTTGATCAATTTAATGCATCTTTGCTGAATGAAAATGTTTAAAAAAAAAAAAAAATCGTACTGATCCCAAACTTTTCAGCAGTGGTGTATGTAAGGGATAATTTTAAATGCAAAAGGAATTTAAATGCACGACGTGGAGGCAAAGAACCACCCGACGCAAAGCGAAAGTGCATTTAAAATCCTTTAATGCACGGCAAGCCGTTGATTATCCCGCTTATTCCATGGTCATTTGCCAAGTTTTAGACAAGTTAAAACTAGTATTGCTCTTTGCAGCGCAATATTTGACCAAATGGGTAAAAATGACGGTTAATTTCGTTAGTTACGGCTCGTTAGCTATTATCAATTGCATTGTAGCATATCAGATAAAAATGAAGTTTGTGAAGGATTTGTATCCAAGTACTTCTGTAGAGTGTTTTGCACTGTTCTTAAGCGTGTCTTACAAGAGAACGAAGGTTTGATTAGAGACTGTTTTCTTCTCTTTCAGTGGTGAGTTTGGGCTTTGGCTGGACGGGGATCTTTATCACGGTAGGAGTCATTCATGCAAAACCTTCGGGAATCCCATGCTCTCCACGAAGGAGGATTTCTTCGTGCAGGATATTGAGATCTGGTCGTTCGAGTAGCAGCTCACACAGAGGTACCTTTTTGTTGAGAGAGGAATCGGACACCAGGCAGATCCCAAACCTTACTGCACATCGCCGCGGCTCCCAGGAAGCCCGTAACGGATGCTACTGTTACCGCGCTTGTCGTATGTTACTACTGCATTTAATACAGAGCTCTTCTTTGTGCTGTTTAGTATGTGTGTGTTTTGTTCAAGCCGTGTGCAGCGTCAATAACCAATGGGACCCCCCGAGCACTTTTAACATCGAGTGGAGATGAGGATGATGGTGGTTTGGGGTACCCGAGAACTGCCATAGTCCAATTTACCTGAGCCAAAGCGCCAGGAGTCTGTTGAAGAGATGGTGTTAGCCGATAGGATGTCACTACTATTGATGGGGGAAAAAGAAATGCAAACAACTGAATACACATTCCCTTGCTCTCAGAGGAAGAATAGGCATTTTTGGGATGGCGACAGATGGCGGTGGCATTCGCGAGAAGACGAGAACACATCCGTAGTTTCTTTTGAGGCGAAATATTCAAGTGTCGTGAAATTCGTAGTCTTTCTGTCGTTCACTATCATAACACACCATGTCGAAGCACATAATCGGAAACCCCACAGTCGTAATGTTCTGTTCAGTGGGTTTTACGTGTGAGTGTGGCTAATGTCGACCCCTCCACTTCGGAAGGGTGGACTTTTACTGTTCGTAGGCAGAAATGTGTCGCAATAGATTTGTGGAATATGCAAATTCCTGTCCTGTGACCTCAAATAATCCAGACGGGGTACTTTTGTTTTCCCCGTTTCTCTTTCCGAGAGACCTTTTACGTCTTGACGGATTAATTGCTTTTCTGGGTATCATTTGAAAAGCCTGAGACATGGTTTAATTGTTTTTCATGAATATAATGACAATTCTATATTTATGTATATGATTATATATATAAATTCATATATATAATATACAAATATATATATAATGATATATATATTGCTGTTAAGTGTGACAGTGATCTTTTTTGTGCTGATATCTCAGCTGTTACTAATATATTGTATATTATCCTGTAAATTAATGTTAAAATAGTAGATTTGTTCCTATATATATAAATATATTAACGAATATACAGTGTGTGGATTGGTGGGTTGCTTCTCGCACTTTATTAATGTAGTTTAAAGCCAGGTTCTTCAGGCCTCATTAGCAGTAGCAGTACAGTATATATTTTTGTTTATTTGTCTTTTAGATCCTAGAGTAAATGAATCGTTTATAAAGAGCTTGCTGCTACTGTGGAGAGGAAAAGTCTCAGTGGTCGAGCACAGGGTCGAATGTGACGGACTCCAGCAGGGAAAGTCTCTTCTTCTCACATGTCCTGTCCCAGCGTTTAGTTTTTTTTCTTTTGGGTTTTTCGGTGTCTAGATTGACTGTGCACACAGCGAGAGGAACACATACATCCTTTCAGAGTCGCAGACGAGAAGTGCAACAAATTCTTCATCTACTTCACCGGAATATAATGTTACAGTGATGTATAAAGAACAATGAATACTAATAAATCGTTGTAACCTGGGACAGAATCAGGTCTCTTATGGTTTTTATTTCTTCGGTCTGGTCTCTTCACCACAGAATAAGCAAGTAAATTAATTCATTTTTAATGCTGACTCCTCTTTTAAAAAGTATCCTGCTAATACCATAGTATTTTGGAAGGTAATACAAAATGCCAAACATGTTTGTTAAATACCGAACATGCAAATATCATGTTATATGAATATGGTCATTCATATAACATGGCATTCAGTTATTCAGGCTTGTGGTATATATATATATATATATATATATATATACTATAACTTTACTATGGAACCACCATGCTACTATGGTAACACTTGTGTAAGAAGAAAATGATTGGTTCATCATGCATGCATAAATCTCCTTAATTTGGTTCAGTCTTATGTCAGCATGAAACACTGCCTCAACCCATTTACTTGTGTAATCTGTCATTTCTGAGTGAAATTGCATATTCATCGAGAAAAAGATGTAAGGTGGTACTTGATTTCATCCATTGGCAGCTTCTTGTGGATCACCGAACTGAGGGAGGGGCTGAAAAGGTAAGCGGCATTCGTGACGTCGGCAGAAAGTAAAAATGTCTCCTAGATCAAGTTATTTAAATTATTTATTCTGATTAAATAAATTACAGATACATGGTAATAGCGGTATGAATAGCCACATTCTTAACTGCAACAATTAAATGTAATTTCAATTCACATCAAACGACACCGAGTCTCTGATTATGATGGGTGATTGACAGGTGTCAAAATTAGGAGGGGTAGTACTTGTAGGAAGGGTTTTGAGCACTGATCTATAATAGAGATTAGATTAGATTATATAGAGATCATTGGTTTTAAGGCTATTATGGCCGGTTGCCATTACCGTTTCACTCATTGACAATATCGAGAACTTTGCAACTGTAGCACTGAAGAAGATGTAGAATCATGTTGAATCTTTTTATTTTGTTGACATGATCAGAGTGACGCTATTTTCATCCTGCTGGTGCAAGGGCGTCACCTGGTGGACGTGTGATAATTTGCACAAAATGTAGTTATTTATCCCACAAACCTCTTGTCCAATTATAAAAGAATGATAGATTTTAAAATACAAAGCCTGTAGAACAGGTTTTCAAATGTTACTGGATCATTCCAATCTGTTATACTATTTCAAACTATATTATATAAAAGAGGACAAATTATATGAAAGAACGATCCAGAGTGGCTGCATACACAGCCAGAAATACTATAAACACAGAACCTCAAACTCATGGCTAAATTATTCTTCACATTAAAGCTTTTGTCCTCTTTTCAGTAAATATCCACATGATTTTATTCTATACTTTCAGTCCTCATCTAATTTTTTGACGCCACTTAATGTTGACTTGAAAACAACAGAGAAAGGCAAAAATGATAAGGGAAGGCCCCATGTGAAAATCGCGATAAATGGACACAATTTTTTTTTTTTTTTAAGTCTGAAACCGCAATAAAGCAAGGCATGTGAGGAAATCAAGTGCTTCAGTTACAAATGAGATGCAGTCCCATTGATTGTCCTTAGTGTCTTGAAAACAGCTAAAATATATTCACAGTTTTAAAACTTAAGCAGCCTAGTGGTTTAATCTTTATGAATTGATTAACTTATTTTGCACTCAGAAATGTAGTAAAAACACATTTCTGACTGAACAAAAACATCAACAAGAAATTTAAACTGACCAGATTTACTTAATGTACTGCATAAGAAATAGTTTGTAAATGCAGTTTCATGTTGACTTGAAAAACAAGCACAGGATTTTCCCTCATTTAATTGCAGGTTAAGGCCAATTTCACTACATCATTAGCACTTAGTGTATGAAAATATAAGGCAGGGTCTTTGTCTATTAATATCAGACACCATATGCATTTCCTCATCTGAGAATTGTTCCTTGTGCAGTGTCTCACATGAATCCCTTTTTCCCAAAAAATTAGGCACTCAGATGTAGCCAACAGATGTGATAGATGTGTCACATTCAACGACTGAAGAAATCAGTTTCTTTTTCAGTTTGAAAGAAGTTCCTTCCTAGTAAATCAGGTACTGTAACTCAGAGTAAATAAGAGGAAACATGACGGCACAGGCTCTGTACAGGATGGCTATGCTGTTGACCAGCGCTCGTGGTATCGTGAACCACGATTCAGATCTGAAGCTGAAGTATATGGCGTATAATGCCACAGCGAAAAAGTGACCGATTAGAGTAAAGGGTTTCGGCGACAATCTGAGGAAACAAAAAAAAACAGATTAGTGGTGTGAGAAGATCTCAGATATCTGCAAAAACCAGTGGAAGACGTCTGATTTGAGGAGCACACTGATGTTTCTCAGTGGCAGATTCTTTGTGAATACTTACACGGACAGAAGGCCGATTGGTCCATTGATGCATTCTCCGCCAAGCTTGAAATAGTGAAAACAGGCTTTTCTCAACTGATGCAGTGAATCTGAAAATAAACAGATGTTAGATATAATGAGATACTTTATGATTTTTAAAACTGTGAAACAGAAATATTTAAGAAAGTGTTTTGTCACTTACTGTCGGTCGCAGCAAACAGTTCATACAGAGCTTGAGCCAAAACGTTCACCACAAACGAATGAGATGATTTCCGTTCCCAGTGGAATTTCTTCTTTGCCTGACAACAGCAACAGAGTCTTCATTGCACATTTCCGTTTCTCAGATCCACTATGATGATCACAGTGGCATTTAAACCTTCATCCAATGCAATCTGTTCCAAAACCTGTTGAGGTGCCGTACTGTCTACAAATGCATTTCTCTACTTACAAAGCTTCTTTATTAGCTTTGATGGTTCCATGAAGAACGTTTAAAATCCATGCAACCTTAAATACACAAAAGGTTCTTTATAATATAAAAATGTTCTTGAGATTATTAAAAAATCTTTTAAAGTGCCCCTATTATGGATTTTTGAAAATGAGCTTTCATGCAGTGTGTAACACAGCTCTAATTGAATGAAAACATCCTGCAAAGTTTTAAATCTGAAAGTGCACCGTGTATAAAGTTACTGTCTCTCAAAAGAAAGAGTCGACTCTGAATCATTGAAACGAGTCGTTTTTAAAACGAATCCCAAGCCATTTCATGTTGACGTCAACATGAAACATTAGCATATAGCCCGCCCACTTGTTGGTCTTTTCGAGTTGGTCTGAATGAAAATGCTAATTTATTCTTTGCCACCAGATGCGCTTTGGAGTGGTAAAAATAGCGGTTTCCCCAGTAACGCTGTACACAAAGCAGCACTGCGCTCACAAACGCTGCTTTATCAGGCATTACAGGCATTATGAAAATGAGACCAATCGGACCAATCACCGCAGATTAGCGTCACGCAAAGGAGGGGTTTGGAAAAATGAATCGTTGAGCCAATCGTTTGGGAGTTGTTGAGCAAATAAGGTAAAAATAAATGCATATTATAAAACAACAAAAGTGTTTTTTGACCTTGCATGCGTGTCAACCTGTTGTTGGGGACTCCCAAAACCAAAATATGAACCTTTCATTAGCCATAATAGGGGCACTTTAAGAACTGTTCACTGACAGATTCTTCAGAGGCACAAAAATGGTTCTTCTGTGAGAAAAAAACAAACCTTTTGGAACCTTTTAAGAGTGTATTGTTATGCCTAATCTAATAAGCATAAATGTATACGTAAACCACAAATACATTTATCAATAAAAAATATTTTATTGCACATCTTATGCTACTTACAGTATGTAGGCAACGCACTAGGTTTTGCAGCCAAGTTGATACAGTATGTTGTTGTTTTATGTTTAATGTGCGGTGAAGATAAGCACTAGAAAGGTATCTAATTTTCCACACTCTGACCATTGTAACTGCAGATGTTACCTGGAGCACAGCTGTATTGTCATAGAGATCAGGGATGTTCTTGAGCAGGTCTCTCCAGATGTGGATGTCATTCAGCACCACACTCATGCCGCCGCCGGTCAGAGGATGACGCATGTTATACGCATCGCCTAACAGCAGAACCCCTGATGGAGGACAGGTGGGTCAACACTTGCAACACATAAAGCTGCACCTTTTCACTCTGTGCATCTGGTCAGGATTTTTAGGGTTGTAAAAAATTGTTATGAGATCCAATGCTTAATTTAACTGTTCCACTTTAATGTAACATCCACATTTTAGAGTTTTCATGCCTTAAAGCTTAATTATTCCAACATTTGACCAGTAATTTTTTTATTAAGTCTCTTATGCTCAACAAGGCTGCATTTATTTGATCAGAGATACAGTAAAAACAGTAATATTATCCAATATTATTATCATTTAAAATGGCTGTTTTCTATTTTAATATATTTTAAAATGTAATTTATTCCTGTGTTCCAAAGCTGAATTTTCAGCATCATTACTCCAGTCTTCAGTGTCACATGATATTTCAGAAAACATTCTAATGTGCTGATTTGCTTCTCAAGAAACATTTCTTATTATTATCAATGCTGAAAATAGTTGTGCTGCTTAATAACTTTGTGGAAACCAAGATACAGATTTAAAAGTTTGGGTTAAGTATGTAATAAACCAGGCTTACCTTGTTTATTGACTGGTGCGGGTGGCAGGAAGCTGGCGGGCATTGTTCTCAAGCGGTCATTCTGCAGTGCCAACATGAACGGCTCCTTTAAGTGCTCTGTTTAAGCAAAATACACATATTTGTGAGCATTCTGTCATCTAAATGCCTAAACTGCATTGTTGTCATCTGTAAAGTAATACAACTGAAATAAGAAGTATTTCAAAAATCTGTGTCTTTAAAAAAAAAAGACTCGTATTAGCAATTTGGTTATTTTAAAGTCTAAATCTGATACCTGGTAGTTGTGGGTAGATTTTTTCCATCATGTACCGCATAAGGTCTCGAGGCATCTCTCCTCTGATGTCCACCAGAAGCCGAGTTTCATTGGAGGAGATCTGATAGATCAACACTGGACTGGGATTAGCTAGAACCAGCTCTGCATGGTTGGGCTTGAATTGAGGAGAGTCCTGGAAGAGAGCATCATAACACAATCAATCATTGTGTTTTTGGGCATTTTTAACAGAGAAGTGCAACCGTCATCTTTTGTTTACCTTCATTATGCATCCAACAAAATGAGAAGACACTTTAGCTTTCCCAGAAATCAGATTCTTACGGAACTTGGAGAAACATCCGTCTGCAACTACAGTGAGGGGAGCATGGACCTCCTGAGAGAGAGAGAGAGTAAAATTGCAGCATGGAAAAGCAAATCTAAATGCCTGTGATCCATTTATCAATACTATATACAACCATAACCATCCTTTTACAAATATTACAAGCAAGTGTCAGTGTGTCATTACCTTGATCATCCCTGAATCCTTCTCCTTATACTGAATTCCTGTCACACAACCATCTTCTTCCTCCAGGCTGGTCACCGTTCCCTCCTCAAACTTCACACTGTGCAAATATGACATGATATTAGATCCATCAGTCTCCAAATCCATCACTAATGAGACACAAAAGTGCACCAACTAATACCTAAAGAAAATCTACCTAAGCCTGTAGGTACTGTATAATCTCACCATTTATGAAATCTACAGTCAAATGTTTTCTCTAGCAGTGGTTTTATATATTGGTTTTAAACAGCTAGTTCACACACTTTCTAATTAGAATCAGAATTTTTCTGAAAAACAGAAGTAATGATAAGCACAACAGTCATCATCATCATCAGTCATCGGTATCATTATATTCATATATTACAAATCGCGTCAGGTATTTACTTGGGCTCAGCGAGAGCAGCTCGACGCAGTCCCATGATGAAGCGTCCATGATGGAAAGCACGTCCACCCTGAATGCTGCTCTCCTGCTGGGGATACGGGATCTCCACCTCCGTTCGACTCTCCAGGTCATGGATTACATAACCATTCACCACATGGGCATCCAGACCTTCAACAGCATCTGAAAGAAGACAAAGAGTTTGTGAATATAAAATGCAAAGCTGAAAAGTGCAATTTCATTTATGTGAATTTAGATATTACAGATCTATGCAATAAAAGCACATTTGGTCTATTTATTAGATATTGAAAAATATGCTAGGATTTGAACACGCATGCATTTAAAGGGGTCATAGGATGCCCATTTTCCACAAGTTGATATGATTCTTTAGGGTCTTCATGAAAAGTCTGTAACAGTTTAGTTCAAATTTCTCAATGGTAGTGTAAAAAAACACATTTTTTACCCTGTCAAAATCAGCTCTTTTCAGATCAAGCCGTTTTTGTAGCATTTCTCTTTAAATGTTAATGAGCTCTGCTGACCCCGCCCCTCTCTTCCTAGCTGCTCTCAGAGAGACTGTTTACTTTAGCCGCATTCATCGTGAAACTTGCTAATTAGCACATTATTAGGAAAGGCGATTTGCAAAGATTCATTACAAAACATTATACTCACTTCTTCTGTAGATGAGGCTGGATCATGAATGATTCGCGCGAACATAGACGCATTTAGGTAGATCGGGGGCGCATTCGCTTCAGAAACAATGTAATCCACTGCCAGATCAGTGGCTCAGATGTCGGGAGTAAATGACGACTGCTATGTTCATTATTACATCCAACAACAGAACACCTCAATCGCTTAGGAAGGAGTCATTCTTGTGTACATCTGCTCCGGCGGAGAAACAATGGCGGACTGATGACAGCTCACTCAGGGCGGAGCCAAGGGTAGACGCCAGTCCAGTCTGTGCTGAAACGCTACTGTCAATCAAACTATTGTGGGAGGGCCTGTCTGTGTTACATCACACAGAACTGCATCTGAGATCGGCTCGATTTGAGAAAGGGGAAAACATTTAATCAGACTGGGTGGATTTTTATCATTATAGGGTGGTTGTGTACACACACTGCCAACACACATTTCAGTTCAACCAACTTGTAAAAGTGCATGTAGCATCCTATGACCCTTTTAATAGAAAGATCAGATGAAGTGTACTGTAACTATAAACAGGACATGTGTACCCTCCAGCCCGAGTTCTTTGAGTGCCCGATATCCTCCCGGCTGAAGAAGTTCTCCCACTATCCGATCTGGTTCTCTCATGTCCCTCTCCACCACTGTGACCCTCCGGCCGTCTCGGGCCAGAACTGAGGCCATGGCTGACCCCAGCACACCAGCGCCCACTATGATGACCTCTGGATCCTCTCCCTGACTGGACTGACTGTCTGTCGCCCTCTTTCGCTTTACATCTCTCTAGTTAGAAAGAGTGAAGAAAGAAAAGTGAGTATTCCAATAATATAACTTTTTGTAAATAATATTTGTTTTCTGAAAAAATTATAGTTAGAAATTTCATAAAAAAGACAAAAAATACATTTTATGTTTTACATCATGGTAATAGTTAACTAAAACTTAAACCATAAAAAATATATATTTTTGTTACTTAAAATAAACGTTAACTGAAATTAAATAAAATATACAAAAACCTAAACTTATTTTATTTCAGCCATTTGCTAAGGAAACATTTGCATTGGGATTTAAAATAACAAAATAACTTGAGGTAAAATAACAACAACTAAAACGGAAATAAAATGAATAAAAACTGTATAGACATTAAATAATAATAATAATAATACTGACAAATACGCACAAAATTAACAGTTTCAAATTAAAATGAAAACATGAAATAAAAACTAATTCAAATTATTAATAAAAACTATAATAGTATGTCACGGATACAAATAACACTTAATGAAAAAATAACAGTTTTACATTCTCTATGGACCTCTTGATGTAGCTTATTATAATGTAATAAGAATAAATGTACGGGATTTTTATGTTTCAAAAAATAAAATAATAATCTGTAATATGTTTCTCATCTACCAAACTCGACAATTGATTAAAGTAAGAAAGAAAGAAAGAAAAATGACTCGTTATTAGTGGTGAAATATTTCCAGTGATCATTTTAACAGCTTAAAATAGTCTACATGGAAACTAAATAGAAAATATATAAATAACTATATAGAACAAATAAAAAAAATAAAAACAAAGACAAAAACACTATCTCACCTTCGTAGAAGTGCGACTACAACTGTCTGCACTGGACTTGGAGAAGAGTTTTTTGGTCGGAGGAAATGAAGTCAAGAGGTTGAGAGGCATCTGGACAAATTGAGGCGCTTTGAGCGTCTGTCCGCGAAAGCCGAGACACGTGACAATCAGACCCACGGACACGCACAGCACCGCGGCCACCATCAGCTCTCTGGGCGCGTAACTCACCAGAACATCGCATTTCTTATAGATATATGTAAAACTTGCAATTCCAAGAAAGGTCCACATGTCGAAAATGAGTTCAAATATCAAAACAAAAAAAGAGAAATTAATAGGACAGATTTATGACGTTCAAAAATATCAACAACAGTCTCAAAAGACAAGCACAGGTGATCAGGTGATCAGACTTTTGAGTTAGCCTATTGTTCCACACAAAAACTGTGAAAAAATTATTATCCGTTTTTCTAAATAATTTAGGTCATGAATTCAGTGAAAAGCCTCTTATTATAAATAATCATAAATAAAAAGTAGGTATACTATCCAGCACATGAGTGCACCTCGAGCTGGTGCGACGCTTCTAGGTGATGCTGAATAATTTATGATAATGAGGGCGCGGATCCTCTTGCAGTTTGTAGAGCAGCGTCCCGCCTCCTCTCTTTAGAACGAACCAACCAGAAGCGAGTATTCGGTGAGCAGAGCTCACGCTATCTGGCCATTGGCCAATCCAAGGCTGCTGGTTGGCGAATGGACTGCAGTATGATGTGATGTCACTGAGAGGTTGCGTTTGGCAGATGTTACAAGTAAAATAGTCCTAAAAGTGCACGTTGTATTAAAAAGGGCAAAAATACATTTATGCCTATACATTGATGAGAATAAATAATTAAATGCTTTATATAATTAATAATAAATAAATAAATTATAATGTAATTATTATATCATATAATGTTATTTTGTACATTGAAAAAAAAAAACATCTCCGAAAAAAAAGAATTCCAGGTTAAACTAAAAGGCGGAGTTTAAAAATAACAAGGTGTGTGGCACAGAAATAACATTGCATAAATAATAAAATGATAAAACACTTTCATGATTCCAGGCCAAGTGTTGGTATACATGGAGAACAGAGTAGACACATTTATTCACGTATTTCTGGCAAAAGCATATAGTGTCATTGTCAAAAACTGATCCTGTGCTAAGTGTAGCATACTTAATCTACGCAAGATCACACACTGAGGTAAACAAGGAAGACCAGAAAACTCCATTTAACTCATGACTAATAAAAACTAACGACACTATGTAAAATGAGAGCTTATGGCATGATGTCATGATGATAAAAGAAAACCTTGACCTCACACCATAAAACAAGGGTTTCCTAGTTTTTTTTAGGTTTTCGCCAAAGGCATGCTTGCAGAGTTGTGTATGTACATTTTGTTGTATTACCTTTAATTTATGATTATTTAAATGAATAATATAGCAAATCTAATCTAATGATAATCAGCATTGAAAATAATTAAATTTTAAATATATAAAAAAAACTCTGGACGCATTATAAGTAATGACAGTAATAAAAAGAATTCCTAAAATAGACTTCATTGTCTTTATGAAAAAAAATAATTTCAGGGTGAAATTACATGGACATGATTTCAAGAAATTTTCACCCCAAAATTTCATAAACACAGTATTTATTTTGAACTCCTTGCAAAGGACAGTTCCACCCCCGTCTAATGACTGCAATCATGTGCGAGTCTGGCCAGCTGTGTTGTGCATCTCAACCGTCTGTGTGTTTGAATGAGTTTGGCCTTTTCATTGGGTCTTCTTCACAGTCGAGTGTGTCGTCAAGAAGATGCTCTCACAATCCTAATTACTCACTGACACTGAATGTTCTCTGAGGATGTTTGGAAGCCATAATAATTTATGCATTTAGCAGACGCTTTTATCCAAAGCGACTTAACAGTGCATTCAGGCTATACATTTTTTACCAGTATGTGTGCTCTCTGGGAATTGAACCCACAACCTTTTGTGCTGCTAACGCAATGCTCTACCACTGAGCCACAGGAACACTGTAGTATAGTGTAGCCATAGTATAGCAGCTCTACAGCAGGAGGGACACATTTTGTTGCTCAAAAGAATCTGCATGCTTTAATAAGGTGGTGAGAATTTCTCACTGAGAAATCAAATTATTTTTTATTAAAAAAAAAAGTGCATTTGAGTATTATGATCGTGTGTATTCAAACAGTTGGTATATATCAGGTTTTAAACATTAGAGGCGCTTGCTCAAAGTATCTGCATGCTTTAATAAGGTGGTGAGAAATCAAATTATTTTTTTATTAAAAAAAAGTACATTTGAGTATTATGATCGTGTGTATTCAAACAGTTGGTATATATTGTTGGCAGGTTTTAAACATTAGAGGAGCTTGTTTGAGGCAGAAAAAAAAATATTTCAATATTTTATTACAACATTAAAAAGAGCTTGGCAAATTATTTGACCATTTTTGCATCTGACTTTAATAATGCATGTGGCTTCATTAGAAGTGGCTTCATTCCTTACAAAAAGTTTTGTGGTTGTATGTATGTATTTATTTATTTATAAATATACATATACACAATGGCACTGAATGATTAACTTGTATACCATGGTGTTCACCTGCTACATGGTATTACTGTAACTTAAAAAAAAAATGAAAAAATAGTTCAAACATTTTAGTTAAACCCTTAGTTAAACCCTGTGGATTTTTTTAAATATCCAGCATTCTTTAAAACTCATGTTTTAAATTAAACTCTTACATACTTTGAATAATTCTTGTTTTTAGGGGGAAGTCGTGGCCTAATGGTTAGAGAGTCGGACTCATAACCCAAAGGTTGCGGGGTTCGAGTCTCGCACCGGCAGGGATTGTAGGTGGGGGGAGTGAATGTACAGCGCTCTCTCCCACCTTCAATACCATGACTGAGGTGCCCTTGAGCAAGGCACCGAACCCCCAACTGCTCCTTGGGTGCCGCAGCATAAATGGCTGCCCACTGCTCCGGGTGTGTGTTCACGGTGTGTGTGTGTGTGTGTGTTCACTGCTGTGTGTGTGTGTGCACTTAGGATGGGTTAAATGCAGAGCACTATTTCCTAGTATGGGTAACCATACTTGGCCACATGTCACTTCACTTCACTTTTGTAAATTAGAAACAAATCAATGTCTGCAGTTCAACCTGTAACCACACGGTGTCTCTCTCTCTTTAACCAATAATTTCTCAATAATGGCAGCATTTCAGACTAACAAACACCAAGAGACATTTGAAAAGTTAACTAGACCTCAAATAAAAAAATGAACGTATTATACATAAAGTATTTTACATTTAAATATTTAAAAAGTTTAGTAAACAATATTCACTATTAAGCAGAAACTCTATTGTAAATTTCCCCAGCTGGTTATGAAATCCAGTGCAATACAACAGCTGTTTTCTGTGTGAGAAATGCTTCCTTTTCATGCTGTTTTACTAGAGTATGAGCCCTGAAACAAAAATAATCGCACTGAAATGTCTAAGAGAGGAAAAACAGCCTCTATTGTTAACTATGTCCGTGTGTGTAACTTCAAATGTTTATGTTAATGCTACTAAAATGTTACATTTTCTAACCATTTAACTTGAGGACAAATAGAAACTAGTTACGTTCACTGCTCAGGTGTTTAGTTTATTGTAATGAAGTTATAAAGTATCTGATGCAGAAAAATCAACAAATTTAAAAAGAACAGGACAGTACCCAGACTCATAAATACAGTATTTACACATTATAGTACACAAGAAAAAACAGCAGGGCCTTTGGTCTGGAACGTTACATGGAAACAAAAAGAGTTTAACCCATTGCTACAGTTCATGAATATTTTTATAATGTAGCCTCTATAGTACACATGAACGAATGTTTTGGCTTGGTGGAGAAAGGGCCATTCCTTTACAGATGTTGTTTACTCAATAAACAACATGCTTCTTTTTCCCAAACCATTGCACCTGAAGGCAAAATAAATCCACCGAATTTACCAGGCACTGAGAATGAGGCACTTGTGCACCTGGCTAGCGAGACTAAGCATTGGCACGTGGAGGATGCTACACATATTGATTATTAAGAGCTCTCCTATGCGGTGGAATCTGATGGCTTCTTGTCTTTCTTCTTTTTCTTGGTCTTCTTGGCCTGGCAGGGTTTGCACACACAGCACAGGATGCAGGGAGAGGCCAGCAGCAGCAGTGGTGACGTCACTAGCACGATGATGCTGACGCCCACCAGTATACCGACCACCTGAACATCACAACAACACGAAAGAGCAGAAAGTCAAGCAGGATCTTACTGCATGTGAGTAGTTTTCATCTAACTTCATGATAGTAACGGTCTAATTTTGCTGAGAAAAAAAAAGTCAACTGAAAAAGCAGCAAAAATCTGACAAAAATTGGTGCTTTCTAAAACTAGACATCAAAGTAATTTGGAAATTGGTAAATGTCTGACATAATGAAAAACAATGCAAATTGGCATTCCAGCTAACCTGTGTCCTGTTCCACATGACAGAAGCTCTGGAGTGTCCCAGCTTGTTACGGCATGGTCCTTTATCGTAATGTCTCAGAAATATATCGCCCTGTAACGTAGGGACATTTTTTATCCAAAAAGGCTTAAAAATAATAAATGTCACAAAGAAAGATATAGTAAATGTGTGTATAATAACAACACAACAACAACAATAATAATGATTAAAAAAAAAATAATAATAATAATAATATTATATTGAAATTTAATCCAATATTTAAATATATTATTTTATTATTTTTATTATTATTATCAATAGATACTTATATTTTATTAATTTTCATTTTCAATTGTAAAAATAAATGTTTTAATTTTAAATAATAATAAATAAATGATTAAAATTGAAAATTGTTGTTGTTATTACTAATATTGAAAATTTATATTATATTAAAATTGAATTAATAGAAAAATAATTGAATTTTATTATTAGTAGTAGTAGTATAAAATTAAATTTTAATAAAATATGTATCTTTTATTATTCATATAATAGATACTTTTCATTTTTAATTATAATATTAAAATGTGTTTTAATTTTAAATTATTGTAGTAATAATAATAATAATAATAATAATAACTATTATTATTATTATAATACATTTACAATGTCATGTCCAAAAAACAAGGTGTTCCCATAGAACATGTGCAATCTGTACTGCTTCTAATATCATGATTTAATCGTGGTACTATGTCCAAAAAATATACATTAATGTGATACTGTGATTTTAATCATTCACAGTACAAACCATGGTATGATTGTAATACCATGGTATGTCTAGTGTCGTAGTGTCCAAAATTATTTGTGTTGGTGGCAGAACAATTGTAAAGCCCTAGAATCACTTACATCCAGATTCTGAAGGCAGTACCAGCAGAACGTGTGTTTGCAGCTCTTGCAGAGCATCTGCGCACAGCCCTGATTGCGCTCTATGTAGACGCCACACACTGGACACTGTTTAATGGCTGCATCAGTATCAGTGCTGCTCAGTTCACTGCAGAGACGACACACAGAGCACGTTTAGAGGGCCGTGTTATGGAACTGAATGATAAACAGTTGTTCGTTCAGTGGTAAATCGGTCACACTGACCTGTCTGCTGATGGTACCATCAGTGGCTGGTGCTGGGAGCAGGAGTGACCATCCATCCAGGGGCTTCTGCAGCCGCAGCAGAAGACATCATGGCACGTGGGGCAGGGCACAGGAACCGGTTTGCCTTCGGTTCCAGGTGTCACACTGCACACGGCCTGGCAGTCCAGCTTGGGACACCAAGCCTTATTGGGGTCTAACTGAACTCCTGAAAGAAACCGAAAGAAAGACTGAGGTGAAAAAAACATTCGAAGCTTGAAAAAAAAAAAAAAAAGATGTGGCAAAGCCAATTCATTTGCTTGCAAATTTCACTTCCTCATTGACAATTTTTCATTGAGGTTTACTGTTAACAGTCTAAAATCCGTCTCAGGAAGACTTCTGCGAATACTAACGTCACAGTTTACTTGACACCACAGACCATCTAGACGATTCCTAGCATGTTGGGACTCGGAGCAGTTCAGATGCAGACAGAGGCAGTGGAAGAAGAAAATCCCACAGCTTCTGCTGTCTGAATAAGCTCATTGTTTACGGTTCTTCTATAAACGCTAAGCTGGACCTTGGCAGACACAAACCAGCAACATGAACCGTGACTCAGAGAAGAAGCAGCACACTCACACTTGAGCCTTAGGATAAAAACTGATAGTCATAACTTTTCTGATTCTAAAATATACAATTGACCATAAGCTCATTTTTGTGTCTGAAACTTGACAATGTTTGCATTTGCAGACAGTATAGACAGACATCTATATCAAGCTATCAAGTCATGTTTAAATCCAGTGTTTGAGTAATATCTAAGATGCCTTCATCCGTTTATTTATTTTTTTTAAGGCAGCAAAGATGCATCCTTCTCTTGCTGTGATATCCCACGATCCAAAGATATTTTGTTTTATTTTTTTATTTTTATAATAAGAAATTTCAGTTTACATTTTTAGTGTTTAAATTAAATTACCTGGGTACCAAGTTGTGCCAAGTTAATGTGCCAAGCAGCTGCTGCTGCGGTGAAATTACTGTCTGTACTAGTGTTGTCACGGTACCAAAATTTCAGTATTCGGTACCAATACCAGTGAAAATCCACGGTTCTCGGTACCAATTTCGGTACCAAAGCAAAACACAAAAACATGCTAATTGAACAACATTTTTATTAATAACGTTAAACAAAAATTGAATGTACAAAACCAATGCCATTCTTTATACTTATTTAAAATTGTTTCAAGTTTTTCCACAAGTAATAAAAGTATGAAAAAAGTAAACAAGTTTCACCCAAAAGTTTAGTCATAGTTCTGCTGACACTGAAAAACATCTGTAAACTGTTGTCTGTTTTAGGATCTTCCTCAGTCTGCAGCTGTAAAAGGAAAATATAATATACTT
>NW_015536494.1:839679-840608 GCF_001515605.1 Sinocyclocheilus anshuiensis | reverse complement strand
GGGGTCCCCGTTAAAAATCGCGTTCCGGGGATAAAATACGCATGTTTTGGCGGGGTTCCCCTGGTAAAATTCGCATTCCAGGGGCTAAATATCACGTTAGTGGGGTCGTTTTTCAACCCGCGGACATGAAAAACAACCCGCGGCAACAGTGTTAAAGCAGCCCAATTCCGCGGACTTGGCAACACTGGAAGAGGATAGCTTTCGGACAGCGCATCAAGAACCGGGCTGACCGGGTACTCGGTACCACCGGTACTTAAGAAAACCTGGTACCGTAACGTTTTCATTTTTTTAGTACCGACTTGGTACCGAAATACCGGGTCTTTTGACAACACTAGTCTGTACTCCTACAAGATTATGCTTGAACTGAGGAAAATGGCTTTTGAAAATAGTTTTTTGATCGAATATTTATTTAAAATCAATTTTCACACTCGATTTTCTTTGAATCTGAACAAACGCTTTGTTTCACATGACAGATCATAGTCTAAGAGATCTGATTTTTGTCATAACTCAATTTTGGTTGATTTTCAATTGCTAGCCTATATTTTAAACTAGAGACAGAAACAACACAATATAGCTAAAATCAGCAATAACCACTGACTGATATAAATAGAGTCTAGTAAGCCTAAAAGTATGCTTCTTTATAACTCACAAATGCTCATCTAAAACTGTTTGTTCCTGCCTTTCATATTCAGTGATTTTCAGTGAGGGTTCCAGTAACACTATCCTTCATGAGTGATTATGGGAAGTGGCACATAAATACATACATACTAGGGCTGCACGATTAATCGAATGCGATTGTCATGCGCAATTTGTTAAAAAAGCCGGTTCTGTAATCAGCAAGAAATCATCATCACGTGCTTTCAGATGGAGCAGAATTTACTACACATAGCCGTAGTTCACTGACAAGTTACGCAAAAAAAAAATAAAAT
>NW_015536494.1:825034-836160 GCF_001515605.1 Sinocyclocheilus anshuiensis | reverse complement strand
AAATAAATCCTTCTGTGAGATGATGTGGCTTCTTACACAGAATAAGGCACGCAACATATTTCATAGTATTTAAGCAGTGATAAAGGCATCGCATTATAAATATACTTTATTTTAATGAAAATTATAATAATAAGAACTCAGATAACCGTAATATTGCCGTAGTCGTGTGTTTATTAGTCACGTTGAATCAATGAAAGCAGTTGAATCTTCCGTTTATTCAGCTGCAGCGATTTCTTCTGCGAGGCGTATTTGGAGTTTCAGCGCGAGAGCGCCCTCTGGCCTTCGGATGGAGATTTACTGCTGATCACAGAACCGTGCTTCACTGAAAGATATGCATGACAATCGCAGCTTCTGTTGAATCGCGATCTTGATTTCATTTCGATTTATCGTGCAGCCCTAATGCATACATACATACATGAAGCAGGACAAGCACGTACCTCTTTCAAATCGGAGCCGCTGATAGAGCTCAAACTGATCGCTGGGGGCAAACAAGGCAAGCTGTACAAAGAAGGATATTAATTCATATTCAGGTCATGTTGGAACGTGTCATGTTTGAGCTACAGAACTGCACATGAATAGCACATCAGGTTTGCAAATCAGATCTTATGTAGGAGATAATGTACTGTCAGCTGGTCAACATCGCAAAATAAATCCAGACGTAGGTACATGATCCTGCTTATCACACATTTACATAATACAATTAGAAATTTTTATTATAAATCACAAGAAAAAGACTGAAATACAAAAGAGGTAAAAAAAAAAAAATCCATGTAGACGGTTTAGCATTTACATGAAACATCTGAGTGTCAGAACAAAGTTTTCCAGAGACCAGAGTCATGACACCAGGTAATATTTATATCACTGTACTTATATTAGTTCACAAAGCAGGTTGGTTAAGATCATGAGGGGAAAATAATACTGGGACTTGTGGAAACATTTGACTGATGAAAAACATTTGTGATAAATAAAGCTAGTGTGTTCTTGTTGAGATTAATGCTGTGGCAACCAAAAGCAAAATGAACATTTAGGCTAAACAAACCCAGACAAATTTCATCAAAGCTTTTTGTGTTCACTTTTGCTCTATTTTTATTTGCCATGGCATTGTTATGAGGTTTCTAAGGTTGAGGCTAATTTTGTCACTAGGGTGATCTGAGTGGTTGCTAGGGGGTTGCTTTTGTGAGTCAACTCCAAAACTCTGTTAATTTACACTACTGTTCAAAAGTTTGGGGTCATTTTTTAAAGAAATTAATACTTTTATTCAGCTAGTATTAATTAAATTGAAAAAAGGGTGCATCAGTTTCCACAAAATATTAAGCAGCACAACAGTACATCAGCATATTAGAAAGATTTCTGAAGGATTATGTGACACTGAAGACTGGAGTAATGATGCTGAAAATTCAGATTTGCATCACAGGAATAATTTACATTTTAAAGGGATAGTTCACCCAAAAATGAAAATGAGCCCATGATTTACTCACCCTCAAGGCATCCTAGGTGTATATGACTTTCTTCTTTCAGACGAATCCAATCGGAGTTATATTAAAAATTGTCCTGGCTCTTCCTAGCTTTATAATGGCAGTGGGTGGGTGTTTCTGTTAAACAATTCAAAAGAAGTCCAATAAAGCGCAATCCATCCATAATAAAAAAGTGCCTCACACGGCTCCGGGGGGTGAATAAAGACCTCCTGTAGCGAATCGATGCGTTCTTGTAAGAAACATATCCATATTTAAAACGGTATAACCACTTTTCTGTAGCTTGCGCTAACTGTTGTACACGGAAGCCGTTCCGGGCGGATGACGTAGGACGTATGCGTAGTGCATGCGCCGGTGAGAATATGCCTGTCTCGCGAAAACCAACGTTTGTTTACAGGAGCAAAGGAAAACCAGTCTCCTCTTGGCTTATATCGAAATCCGACATTTATCTTCACAAATTTGTTTTGTACTTCTAATTCGTGACCGGTGTTTTGTTTTGTTCTCTCCTCTCTGCTTCCGTGTTCGTCACTTCTCACCGGCTCATGCGCCACGCATACGTCCTACGTCATCCACCCGGAATGAACGCGCATACGACAGTTAGCGGAAGCTAGAGATTACGGTTTATAATGTTTTAAATAAGGATATTTTTCTTACAAAAAAGCATCGATGATCGATTGTTTGTTTTGTTCTCTCCTCTCTGCTTCCGTGTTCGTCACTTCTCACCGGCACATGTGCTACCATACGTCCTACGTCATCCGCCCGGAATGAACACGTGTATGACAGTTACAGGAAGTGACAGAAAAGTGTTTATAAGTTTTTAAATATGTATATTTTTATTACAACAACGCATGGATTCGCTACAGAAGGCCTTCATTCACCCCCCGGAGCCATGTGAGGCACGTTTTACTATGGATCTATGCGCTTAATTTCACTTCTTTTGGACTGATGAACTGTAACACCCGCTGAGTACCATTCTAAAGCTTGGAAGATCAAAGACATTTTTTTAATATAACTCAGACTGTATTCGTCTGAAAGAAGAAAGTCATATACACCTAGGATGCCTTGAGGGTGAGTAAATCATGGGCTAATTTTCGTTTTTGGGTGAACTAACCCTTTAGCATATAATAAAAAAATGGTTATTTTAAATTGTAATAATATTTCACAATATTACTGTTTTAACTGTATTTCTAATCAAATTAATGCTGCCTAGGTGTTAGGTAGTGGAAGGATTTTCATATTGTCAGTGTAAACAACAGTGTTTGCACAGTCAATATTTGTAGCGTGATCTGCGGAACTGGAAACTGTTGTTGACTGAGAAAGAAGAACAGAGAGCGAGACAGACAAATGTACCTCAGAGTCCAGCAGAGTTCCGGTGTTCTTGCAGGCTGGATCAGGGCAGGTGATGGCACTGCCCGCACCGCCCCGAATAGCCAGCTGGACATACTGCCTTAAACACTGCAAACACAACAGAGCTGTGACATATATATATATATATATATATATATATACAAACACGCACAGTTTTAGACATACAGATCTTGTCTTGTTCTACAATCACAAAATTTTTGCAATTTTAATGTGCCTGGATGAGGGTTTTTTTGTGTGTTTGTGTATGTTATCACGAGATACTATCATAGTTTTTTGTTAATATTTAATATTTTTAATTTTCATTACAAATTTAGTTATTTTGTTTTTGCCATTTTTATTACTTTTTGTGCCTTTTCTTAAAAAATGTCTTTATGGTTTTTAATAATTATTGTAAAAAAAATTTTTAGTTATGCAAGTACAACCAGTTAAATAAAAATGAGAAATGTTGCCTTGGCAACTAGCTGAATTAAAATAAGCTTTTTTAAATTTTATTTCAGTTAACTTTTATTTCAACTAACACAAATGTTTTTTTATGCTTTTAGTTTTCATTAGCCTAACTATAATATCCCTAGTCAAGATGATCAATGTTCAGAATGAAACATAGTTTTGACATAGTATTAGCAATATTTATGCTTTTCAGGGGAAGCAATTGTTCAATGAATGTTGGAGTACAGTACAATAGGAGAAAATGTTTTAACTTAAAAAATGCCACACTTCAGCTTAAAAACCATAAAAAGTCAAATGAATTGTAAGTCTGACCCAGAAGCTCTGATTCAGAGGAATAGGCTAGATTTGGCTAATCTTAGACGGCATGTGTAAGAAATATCCCCCCCCCCCTCAGCGAGACTGAAAACTATTGTGCTTTGTTTACTGTATTTCTTTGACACCAACCTTGTGCTAATAACCCAGACCCCAGCTAGAGATAAACACCTGCTTATGGCAAGATGTTTGTGACAATGATTTTCCTATATCACTAGTACTAACGTAATGTATGTAATAGCAACTCGCATGACGACACACTTCAGTTTTAAAGATAAATATCGATTTATTCAGCAATGCTCTTACCTGCTCACAGAACACACAGTTACAGGACTGCAATGTGCTGGTGTCCAGTTCAGGACAGTTGGTCAGGCAGAGTTTGCAGTGGATCGTGGCTTTTTCTGCCTCCATGCCTGCCTCCTGTTGTTGTTTAGCCCTTAAACTTCAGAAATAGTGAAGTGACGTCCTCCATGCTTCTAAAGAGAGGAACAAACAAAGCGGAGGTGGATAGATTGCAACGTTTGAGTTCTAACATCACAAAGGTTTCAAAACGCAGTTTACGCACTGCAGTGGAGTAATAATGGAAAGAAAGCTCTTCAGCAGAAATGTAAAATCATACTTCTGAAGTCAGTTTTCAGTAGAATCACACGCAGACCACACAGAAGAATTTAAAAACTGTAAAACTCACTGTTTGTCGGATGCTCTGTTATTAGCCGACTGTCTAATCTCATTTGTGTTGTGAACAACTCAAAACCTGCTCAGCCTGCCCTCTTAATGAGACGCCAAACGAGTCAATCCGGAGGAACAAGAGATCTAGATTCCACCCTGAATGAACTCACTGCTTTATGAAGTCTTCCAGTCAACATTCCTGTCCCTCATGGCGACCGAATCCCAATCGGGAAGAAGTCATAATAACATAATCCAGGATAAAGCTAGATTAGAGGGCCCCGCCTGCCTCGACAGGTCAGAAAAATAGAGAACGGGATGAAAGCATGAGGTGGAGAGAATGGTGACATTTTTATCCATGGCACATTTGTGCTCTTTACATTTATGTCTCCTCTGTCACGATCAATGTGGATAACATCACTGCCCTAAATGTCCACTGTCTCCCCAGTCAGTATTGATTGGCAAGACACGTGTGACATCCACTGACACTTGTGAGTTTTTTTCCTGCCGTGTCATTGTCCTTTTGAAAGAGAGTTTGCACTGTTTTTGGAGTTTCACCCCTCGTGACCGAACAAGAATAAAGAAGAAAGGAAAAAATGGTATTAGGAAATGTGCTGAATCATTCTAAGTATGTGTGTGTGTGTGTGTGTGTGCATAAATAATTGTAAAAAGCAAAAACAGGAAAGTTTTGGGGTTTATATTTTCCATTTTCATTTTCATTACAGCTTTAGTAATTTTGTTTTTGCCATTTTAGTTTTACAATTCGTTTTTGTGCTATTTTAAGAATGTGTGTATATAGTTTTTATTATTCATTTCAGTTTTGGTTTTAGTCATGTTAGTACATCAAAAATGTTGCCTTGGCAACTAGCTGAATTAAAACAAGCTTTTTAATTTGATTTTAGTTAACTTTTATTTCAAGTAATGCAATTTTTTTTATTCTGTTTTTAGTTTTCATTAAGTATTATATCCCTAGTCAGGTTAATCAATGTTCAGAATTAGCTAAACATTGTTTTGATAGAGTATTATTAATATGTATGCTTTTCAGGGGAAGCAATTGTTGAATGGAAGTTGGATTCCAGTAGAATGTTTTAACTTAAAAATGCCACACTTCAGCTTAAAAACCATAAAAAGTCAAATGAATTGTAAGTCTGACCCAGAAGCTCTGATTCAGAGGAATAGGCTAGATTTGGCTAATCTTAGACGGCATGTGTAAGAAATATCCCCCCCCCCCTCAGCGAGACTGAAAACTATTGTGCTTTGTTTACTGTATTTCTTTGACACCAACCTTGTGCTAATAACCCAGACCCCAGCTAGAGATAAACACCTGCTTATGGCAAGATGTTTGTGACAATGATTTTCCTATATCACTAGTACTAACGTAATGTATGTAATAGCAACTCGCATGACGACACACTTCAGTTTTAAAGATAAATATCGATTTATTCAGCAATGCTCTTACCTGCTCACAGAACACACAGTTACAGGACTGCAATGTGCTGGTGTCCAGTTCAGGACAGTTGGTCAGGCAGAGTTTGCAGTGGATCGTGGCTTTTTCTGCCTCCATGCCTGCCTCCTGTTGTTGTTTAGCCCTTAAACTTCAGAAATAGTGAAGTGACGTCCTCCATGCTTCTAAAGAGAGGAACAAACAAAGCGGAGGTGGATAAATTGCAACGTTTGAGTTCTAACATCACAAAGGTTTCAAAACGCAGTTTACGCACTGCAGTGGAGTAATAATGGAAAGAAAGCTCTTCAGCAGAAATGTAAAATCATACTTCTGAAGTCAGTTTTCAGTAGAATCACACGCAGACCACACAGAAGCATTTAAAAACTGTAAAACTCACTGTTTGTCGGATGCTCTGTTATTAGCCGACTGTCTAATCTCATTTGTGTTGTGAACAACTCAAAACCTGCTCAGCCTGCCCTCTTAATGAGACGCCAAACGAGTCAATCCGGAGGAACAAGAGATCTAGATTCCACCCTGAATGAACTCACTGCTTTATGAAGTCTTCCAGTCAACATTCCTGTCCCTCATGGCGACCGAATCCCAATCGGGAAGAAGTCATAATAACATAATCCAGGATAAAGCTAGATTAAGAGGGCCCCGCCTGCCTCGACAGGTCAGAAAAATAGAGAACGGGATGAAAGCATGAGGTGGAGAGAATGGTGACATTTTTATCCATGGCACATTTGTGCTCTTTACATTTATGTCTCCTCTGTCACGATCAATGTGGATAACATCACTGCCCTAAATGTCCACTGTCTCCCCAGTCAGTATTGATTGGCAAGACACGTGTGACATCCACTGACACTTGTGAGTTTTTTTCCTGCCGTGTCATTGTCCTTTTGAAAGAGAGTTTGCACTGTTTTTGGAGTTTCACCCCTCGTGACCGAACAAGAATAAAGAAGAAAGGAAAAAATGGTATTAGGAAATGTGCTGAATCATTCTAAGTATGTGTGTGTGTGTGTGTGTGCATAAATAATTGTAAAAAGCAAAAACAGGAAAGTTTTGTGGGTTTTTTTTCAAACACCAAATCCCAAACCAAAGAATAAAGGATCAGGAACAAATGGTATTTAATAATTAGGAAATGTGCTGAATCGATGTCTGGCAGGAATATGATTAATGTCCTGAATCACTATTGATCAGCCCAAAAACATACTTGGTTACACCTCATAAAGTGGGTCACTCTGTAAATCTAGGTGAGCTCTCTGGCATTTCTCAGCAGTGAACATTATTTACATATACTTTGGTTTTGAGCACAGGGAAGTGAATCACATGGCTGTTCCCAACAATTATTAATATGATGATGCAGTAAAATCTTGCCAAATGAGGAACCGAAAATAATTCAGCTCTAGTCATTTTAGTAAACAACTATTTAGTGCTTATTTTTGATGTCTGTATTTTTTAGACTGTCAAAAATACTGAAAAAAAAATTTAAAGGACAGCTGTTTTAAAATTTCTGATTTAATTTTTTTAAATCATAATCTTTTATCTAGATCCAAATAATGCATGGCATGTATAAGCAACGAAACTCAGGCCAAACATTCCAGCAATAAACTAGAAATTTCAACCATGTTTGAAATGGCATAATTGCAAATTTCCTATATCCATTAAATGGCATTTGCAAAAATGTGGAGTATACACACTGATAAATACTACAGCTGTGTCCCAAACTGCATACTGTATGAGTAAGTACTACATTTAATGAGGAACCTACTTTGTGTAAAGACGTTTGTTTTACAAAGTATGCATGTGTGTAGTAAGAACGCAATTCGGATGTACTACATCAGCCATGCTGACAATGTCATGTGACCTACAGTTACACTGCTTTACTGAAATCTTCACTAGCTTGCTTCCTAATCTAGGTAGGAAGTTAAAAACCTGGCACTGTATATTAAAAATATTATTGGCTCCTTGACATGGCTTTTGTTTCCCTTTGGATCGGGGTCGCTTTGGATAAAAGCGTCTGCAAAATAGATGAATATAAATGTAAATTCATGACTCCTCTCCTGTGGCATAATGGGATAGTTACTGTAAGAGTCTATTGGATGCGCACTTCAGAATCTTGGTGGAAGAATTAATCCGGGTACTTCGCCTACTTTTTTTTTTATGTACTTTGTCTCCAACTATTTAGTAGGGAAGCAGGCACATTGGGAGAGAGTGCATGTTAGACGTCCTACAATGCAATGCGTTCGATATGAGACAAATCAGAATCCGTAAATTTCAATATCTCCTGCTTGATTCACTTAAATGAAGAAATGTTTACACAAACTGTATTACAATACCTCTATTTACTCAATGTAAACATGTGACACTGTAGCAAACTACTTTTCTCTTTATCGTAAAAAGTAATAGGCAGCATATACTGCGCAGCATTCAATTCAGGACAAGTCCATTGTTCGTTGTGACGTCGTGGAACTTTTTCCGCAACTATTCTGCCAATAAATGTCAGTGTTACGGTAACTCTAGTACGGTTACTGTCAGGCATAAAATACACATTTAATATTCTTCATTTTCACGCAAACACACTGCAGCTCCCACAAAACAAATCAGCTCAGAACAGTGCTTTAAAACTTAATGTGTTGCCTACCTAGACCGCATTTTTGCGTAACAGGCGCCCCAAAATCGGAACGCGAATGACGACTTTAAATAGTTCAGAATCTACAGTAGGTGGGGCACAATATGTTTTGAGACGCAGTAATGAACTCAGCTCACCTTTCACTGCACTCGTGTCCACCGCAGTGATTATCACACGCGCATCTGAGAATGAAGATGCTGAAGATTCTTGGATGATCGACAGACAGTCTGGTTTACATCCCCGCACATACACCTCGATCATGAAGAGGAGCCGAGAGTTACACCCGTCATGTTCCACAAGGGTGCGTGTGTTTTTTTGTGAAGTTATCGGACTGTGTTAAAGTGTTTGGCCACTTCCTGTTTTCTCCTCCCACTGACGTTTAACGTTAACTCTTTCAATCATGAGTCAAATAATAATAAATATATATATATATATATATATATATATATATAAATAATTTGTTTACTACTGCAAGTTAATATAAACAATATATAGTATAATTTATAACAATATTTAATATTAACAACAAAATATATCAATCTTGCTTTACACTCAAATCTATCAAACTAAATTTGAAACATAACAAGGATGTAATCATGTTTATTTCACTGTCCCATTCTAAAACCTTGGATTGTTGATGATATTCACTAGTTACATGCATTAGACCAGGGCTGCCCAAACTCGGTCCTGGAGGGCCGGTGGCCTGAAGAGGTTAGCTCCAACCCCAATTAAACACACCTGAACCAGCTAATCAAGCTCTTACTAGGCATACTAGAAACTTAAAGGCAGGTGTGTTGAGGCAAGTTGGAGCTAAACTCTGCAGGACACCGGCCCTCCAGGACCGAGTTTGGGCACCCCTGCATTAGACAGTGCTTATGTTCATTATCAGGAGATGAGGAAGCTAAAAAAAATCCAATAATATTAATTTTATAGTCATTTTAAGTTCATAATAAACAACCGTGTACAACAGTACCCTCTAGTGACAAAATAAAATGTCTACCCAGGGGACAAACTGTTCTAGTGTCATGTTACCTAAATATTACAACCTCGACATATTCGAACCCTGACATAAGAAAGATACCGGAGCGGTTTTGAGGCGTTTCCTCCTCGTACGCTTTCACTGAAGCAGATATGACTAATAACAAGAAACATGCTCACATATGATATCAGCAGGTGACATAATGTATTTCCATTGCTCTAGTCTAGATCATGGGCTTGACATTCATATATCCATAACATTCCATTACAACCAATTTACTCTCCAGTACTCACCCTCAGATCCCAGTCTAATGGACTATTAAGTTATCAAAGATTTAAAAAAAATAATGGGTTCACATAAAAGCCATTATGAGAGAAGCTTGTCTTTTCTTTCATGTGCCTTTATGAGAGCAACCTTATATTAGCTCAATATAAGTCTATGATGTGTGTGAGTGTCTGTGTTTGAGGGGCATCCATCATGCTGTGCAGGTACTGCAGCTGTAGTTGCCGTAAGGCTCTCATTACAGGGGAAACTGGCTGTTGCTGGTGCAAGCGTTGAGGCGAGTGCTTTGGCTTGGCTCAGGCCACAGTAATCTGATGCTACACCTTGCGTTCAGTGCATCGCTGGCATTTCTCAGTCAACATTCCGCTCCCGGCTTTAAAAGGATGTTGGCACCATTCAGTCCTCTGAACCTGCATGTAATTGCTTAATGCCTCTGTCAAGTTCAGGGACAAACCAGCTGAAATGTGGTCTCAATGCTCTTTGAAGCAATGTTACTAACTCTAAACAGTTTTCTATATCAGTCATTTCATTAAATAGAGGGCGTTAAACTCATTGAAACTCTCGTCTTTGTCTTGTGAACTGTAGTATGTCAGCTGCTAAACCACCCACCTGAACTCTAATAATATAGCATTAACAGCACACGGCACAATCACAGACAGTCTTGGGTGAATATTTATGTATGTATATATTTATGTATGTGTTTGTTTGTTTTATTATTCCTTGACAATTAGACACATTTTACATCCAGATTCTCATTATGGTAATACATTCGGGGATGTTTTTCTTGTGATGGATTTGTGTGTGTTCATTATTTTACTCTCAGAAAAAGAACAGCGATTATAGATAAATAATGACGGTAAAAAAAAAAAAGCTTAATGCACAAAAATGTATATTTTTTAATACAATTTTACAAGTCGATACAAAACATTTAAATAATTATTATTTGTTTGTTTGTTCATTTATTTATTTGTTTATAATTAATACTACCAGAATGCACAAAAATGTATATTTTTTAATACACATTAAAGGGGTCATATGATGTTGCTAAAAAGAACATCATTTGGTGTATTTGGTGTAATGAAATGTGTTTATGCGGTTCAAAAAACATTATTTTCCACATACTGTACATTATTGTTTCTCCTTTATGCCCCTCCTTTCTGAAACGCGTCGATTTTTACAAAGCTTATGGTCTGAAAAGCGAGGTGTGCTCTGATTGGCCAGCTATCCAGTGCGTTGTGATTGGCCGAATACTTCAAGTGTGTGACAGAAATGTTACGCCCCTCACCATACTGTGATGCCTTGTCCCGGCCGGAGCAACGAGACAAAAACAATAAAACCCATTATAAACGAGGCATTTGTTGCATCCAGTGGGGACATAAAATAATACTATATACTACAACAATACTACAGCGAGAATAAAAGTTATGCCTTCTTTCTTTGCGTGAACATTTGGGCGGCGTTATGCAAATCTTCCCACATTGTGACGTAGACATGTGGGGGCGTGTTAGAATGAGCCGTTTTAGG
>NW_015536494.1:806160-823631 GCF_001515605.1 Sinocyclocheilus anshuiensis | reverse complement strand
ACCAAGAGCTTGTAACACTCCAAAGAGAAAGGAAAAATTGAAATCGCATCATATGACCCCTTTAACATATATATATACAAAATATTAAATATAATATTTTATTATTATTTGTTTGTTTGTTCATTTATTTGTGTATTGTGGTGTTTGGGTTTTGTCATGTTCATGTTTTCATGTCTTTTATTTTGGAATTGTTTCATGCTGTCAGTGTCATGCTTCCCTTGCCCTCAAGTATCTCTACCTTGTGTATGTGTCATGCTCTCATTGGTTATTGTCTAGTCATGTGATTCCCTTGTCTGTGTCATGTTCTGATTGGTTGTCTTAGTCATATGTTTTGTTTCCCATTGGTTTGTTCATGTCATGTGACCCTCCTTGTCTACTATAAGTAGCCATCATGTTCCCATTGTGCCTGGTCGTGTATTGATGTTGTAACCCGCTGTTGGTGAGTCTAGTCTGTTCATGCCTCGTCAAGTCTGTTCTAGTCAAGTCTGTTCAAGTCAAGTCAAGTCTCGGATATTGTTTGGATGTTTGGATCACACTGTAAATAAACTGCACTTGGGTTCTCACTTATGCTCGCCTTCAGTGGATTGATCGTTACAATTTGTTTATTTATTTATAATTACTCATTTTATCCCCAGAAAGTGGGGGAAATTATTTATCAGTGATATTGGCTTTTACTTGGTAAAAAGATGCCATTTTACAAATATTTACTTGTTTAATGGTGTCTCTTTTGAAATATGACGTGGACAGTATGATGGTGTTGTGCGATCTGCTTTTTTTTTTTTCTTAACAGTAAGGTTGAAGCTATATAAGTGTTTTTTTTTATATTATATTTTTATATTAAATTTCACAAAAATGACAAATTGCTTTATGGTAGCAACAAATGCACATGTACAGCTATCCATTGTAGTTACAACAGTATTATTCACAACAGTAAATTCCAATTACTTCACTGTAAGGGGCTCCAAAGTCGCAAAAATCCACAAAACTACATACAGTTGCTTTAAACTTTTGTATGACAGGGTGATGCATGTTGAAGCCAAATGTAACAATCGTCTCGCAGGAATCTCCATGTCAAAGAGAGGCCTCTTTCATCAGTAAACTCGAGAAATGATTGTTCATACTGCTGAGTGATGGATACTATACATCACACCTACAGAACATCAATCAGACAGAATGGTTTGAGTTTGACATGCTGCTCTAAATGCCACAGTGTGAGATAATAATGCTGTGCGGCTTCTGCACAGGTGCTGACAAGCGAGAGAGACAACAAGGACCCTTAAACATGAAATGAGTGTCAGAGATATCGGCACCTTTTTCTATTTTTATCTTTTCAGAACATTGTGGATGCTTTGTATGGACTTTTAAAGGTTACTTTGCTTCAAACTGTAGATTATATACCACAAATATAGTGTATATTTCATTTAACGTTAACATTTTTAGGTCATGGTACCATGACAGTCAGCATCCAGTTTTGTTGCTATCAGCAATAACCATAATGTTTTGACGCACACACAACAGGAAATCTGAGATCAAATGGGTCCTTTGACACTGTTGACCTCCTGGTGAAGCTGTGAGTCTTGCATATCAGTTAAATGGTTGCAGGATTAGTCATTTTCCCACCTCGTCAAACTACACCAATCTGAAGAGGCTCTTGTGGGGTTGATGGCAGGGAGTAAAAATAGTAACAAACACTATTTATAAGACACAGGAACAGACACAGGAGGGAAACAGCAGCCTTTATCAGAAGATCTTACTGATAACTCTCTTATCCGGTTTTAATTTGGCTTCTATTTTTTTGACCGCTCGCTGGGTGAGATGCATTGCCTGAGCAGGAAGCCCAGGTCATATCTGCTGAACTCCTACAATGATTTTCAGGAGACTGATGAGATTGCCAGAGAATCATATGAGGCCACCTGGTTAGACCTACTGATGGAGACAAGACCAGAATACAAGTATGCATTTCTGTTTTCTATGTGTTGTACTTGCAGATATTAAGTGGCTTTAAAGGAATACTTCACCCCAAAATTAAAAATTTTAATATTTACTTGCTCTTTTGTTGTTCACAAGTTATATAATAGTTACACAAGCTATACAATAGTTACACAAGCTATAGTGCACAAGTTGTATGGACTTTTATGGTGCTTTGAAAGTCCGTGTACGTTGCGTTCATTTGTTTTTTTGACTGAAAACAGAAACATGAGAAAACGACACCTTTGCCTACACAGAAGTAAGCCCTGTCTAGGCACTGCCGCAGTCCGGTTTGTGTCAAGCCATTTGTTAGTCTGGTTGTTTGATGAGAGAGATGAACTGTAATTGCAATAAACGCTTTAACTAGGCTATAGCAGCAGAGGACTATTATTCTGTTGCACGGACCTGAAGAAGACGTGATGACGGCACCATTTGATCTTTGCTTGACCAATCAGCAGAAAAGGGGTGTTTCATTCAAGCTGTTTATTAATTTTCTACCTCTGAACGTAAAAATGAAACGAAAAATCAAGGCGAATTCTTGTTTTTCTGTTTTTTTTTTTTCTCTTATGCTCACCAAGAATGCATTTATTTTATGAAAAGTACTGTAAAAACAGTA
Source organism: Sinocyclocheilus anshuiensis (assembly GCF_001515605.1). NCBI lineage: Eukaryota > Metazoa > Chordata > Actinopteri > Cypriniformes > Cyprinidae > Sinocyclocheilus > Sinocyclocheilus anshuiensis. Next base: position 821,047 of record NW_015536494.1, on the reverse strand, counting down.
ATATTATGAAAATATACTAATGTGAACCATTTTCTATTTGAATATAAAAAGTAATTTATTCCTGTGATGACAAACTGGATTTTCATCATTACTCCAGTCTTCAGTGCCACATGATCCTTCAGAAATCATTCTAATATGCTGATTAGAGATGCTCAAGAAACATTTCTTACTGTTTTTTTTTTTTTTTAGGATTCTTTGATAAATAGAAAGTTCAAAAGAGCATTTTTAATTATAAAGGTTCAAAAGAACAATTTAATATTATAAATGTCTCTGCTGTCACTTTTAAACAATTGTATGCATCCTTACTGAATAAAAGCATTAATTTCTTTATGTAATTTACTTTTTACTAACTTTTACAAGTCCTGCTTCACAGGATGACACTTGTTGAAAAGGACTCAATGAGAAAGGCGAGCTATGAAAGCAAGCAAGTGGTTAATTTCTCAGTGAGACGTTTCCTAAACCAAACAATTCACATGGGGAGAGATGGGGAGCCACTGCAGGAATATTGTTTACCTTACAGAAACACTCTTCCAATACCAATATTTGTGCCCAGAGATGTCACACAGCCTGACATTATCCGTGAGCCCTCTCCCTCCAGAACAAAATCCACCATGGACTCTGAGACTAGTTTAAATGGAGTTTGCCTTCAGAAGAGAGAGGTCTCGTCCATCACCGAACATAAGCCAATGGTAATCCAACCCAGGAGTCCAAACTTCAGAGCGTCCAGCCTCATCTCTCCACCACGAGACACACTCAGCTTCCAGCGAAGAGAATGATGAGCTGATGAAAGCTGTCTGCCATCAATGACACGGATACAGTGACAAGTATGGTGGGTGACCTCACTCATACTTAAATACCAAAGCCTTCAAGAGCCTCATATGCTCACAATTTTTTTTCAGCTGAGACTACCAGGGAAACCTTATCAAAGGAAAATGCAGTGCTTCAAGTATTTATTTACAATAAATGCCACTTGGTGTGTTAACACTAACATTATTCATTTTCTAAATGTGCCTTAAGTGTCCAAATCCTTGCAAAACAAAATAAATGGGGAAATAGGACATATTTAGTAATGGTCTTAAACCTGAATATTCTAAAAACAATCATCATCTGTTCAAAACAGCTAGTTCTTGGAAATAAATCTTTTAAATAAACACTTTCTTGACTGTAAATCTCATTTATATGTATTTATGAAATCATGGCAAACAATAAAAAAACAAACCTTAGTCGAACAAACTGTTATATTCTTTCTTGTCAGAAAACATTTATTACACACGTCAGTAACATCATTTTTATGTTTGTGGTACATATTAGTTAAATGAATAATTTGCCTAATAAAGTTCATCAGTAATGCAACAAATATGAAATCATCCGTTTCTTCTGCTTTCTACATGATCGATTAAACTAAAAGAAAAGAAAAATAGAGCTGAGAAGCACAAAAAATCCGCCAAAGAAAATATATACTTTCATGTTCTGACGTGATTGTCAAAGACTCAAGGCTCAAGTGGTTTCACAAAAAAGTTTGGCATCATAAATAGTTGATAAATAAATCATGGGGATACCTTGGATAAGCAAAGGAAAACATTTAAGGAAGAAAATTCTTCTTGTTTTATATAGAGATCTACACTTGTCAAGGTCTGCTGGAGTTTGGCGATGCCCCTTTTAGCGTCTCTTCTGCCCTCTTGTGTTTCTGCAGGGTGACCTGGAGCTGCCAGTACCTGAGATACAGCCACATCAAATTCCCATTCTTTCGCTTATCCATGTTCAGTAAATCTGCACAGTGTCTGTCTTTCTTAAAAATGTCCCTGAGATCTTCTTCTAGGTTCAGCTCGGCACCCACCGGGTCTTTAGCCACCTTCAACAGCAGATTCTTCTCCATCTCCAGACGATGTTCCCGTGGCAACAGGATGCTGCAGAAAGCTTCCTGCCTCTCCACCAGCTTCACCTCCAGTTCCTGTAGCAGAGCCTGAGCCCTGCACTGCCAGTCCTCCTCTCGCTGCAGGGCTTTCCGCAGCACCACCCCGACCACTCCAGACTGCTGCAGGCGGTTCTTTTCCTCCTCCAGATCCTGGCGTTCCTGCTGAAGCTGCTTCCGTTCCTCCATAAGCTGCTGACTCTGATAGATCAGGGCTTTCTTGTAGCCCTGAACGCGCTGGCGTTCCTTCTCAAGCTCCACCTCCAGGTGTGCTGCTGTCCGCCGGTTTTCCGTCAGCGTCTCCCTGTACTTCAGCTCCAGGTCTCTGGTAATGGCTGCCATGTCGCTGTTGTACTTGTTCTTCACATCTTGGATCTGGCTCTGTGATTCTCGAGTCCATATCCAACCTATCCAAAATACACCCACCGATATCTTAAGTGTTAAATCTCTTTGGCAAGAGAGACCAAATCAATTTAAGGAGAACATTACTTTTGACAAATACCTTAAAGCAAAATAATACCACATAAATTGCTTTAAATCTATTACAAATTATGTAATGAAATCATATATTTATTTATTAACCTTTTTGTTAATTAAAATGGTTATTGTTACCTAAAACTATTCTTTTTTTATTAAGCTGAAATAAAAATAAATATCAAAAAATAAAATAAGCTGAAGTACTAAAATTACTAAAACTAATAATAAATTAAAACTAAATAGAAATATAAAAAACTAATTAAAAAAAAGCAAAAGCAGATACAATTACTCAAATTAAAACTGAAAATGATAAAAAAAAAACTAATTCAAAATATTGATAAATAATACAGTAGTATATAAATAATAATATTACAATAACAAAATTAAATACTATATAATACTAAAATAACTATATTTATCAACACAACCTACATACAATACACATAAATCAACACTAAAAAGCAACAGTGCATTGTAGTTCTAATAATTTGTAGCAGATTTAGAGCATTTTTAGATTAAAATTAGGATGTTTATTGAGCACTCATTAAGATGAGGAGCTGATTATATAAAGGAGCTGTTGATCTATTTCTCAACATGTATACTTAAGTGAACGTGGGAATGAAAATGTTATTACATAAATGAATTTATTATAATGATTGTTTGTGCAACCCCCCCTAAAAACCCAGATGTAATTACAACCTATAAAGCATTTGATCTAGTATAATATAGTACACACTCATTCAAGACATTTGTGATGGTGTATGAGCCTTGAGTAGTAAAAGTATGTAAAACACTTACGAAATGCTGCCAGCCCGATCATGGGCACCAGCAGGGCATAATTCCATCTGCCCCTGTCATCTCCTCCAGCGGGCTCTGGTCTAATATTCCATCTAGGAGGATCATTCAGGTTGTTCATGGAGAAACCCTAATAAAACAGTGAAAGAATGTACTTAATGGGCTGAGGATGAAGATCTCTTTTCAAGTTCAGTAAGGTGCTGTTTTGTCACAGTGTGTCACTGCACACATGAAGTCCTCAGTGTCCACAGCTTGTTAGTTTGCTAGAGAACTGAAATCTAGAGAAGAGCAAAATATTAGACTATATACTCATTATATTTGACTTTACCTGTTAGTGATGTCTTAATTATTTAACGTACGTTTAAATAAATCTGTTACGAAACAAGTTATGACAGCCACTGTGTAAATGAATATATTTTAACAACAAATAGAAATTTTATAATTTAGAAGTTAATTTAAAAACTGCATTATGTGCAATTTACATGTTTGCATACAATTTTTTTTTAAAGTTGAGTGCTGATTATTATATTTAAAAATAAATAGTAATGAAATTTAAGTTTGGAAAATTGTAATTATAATTGAATTTAATTAAAGAAAGAAAGAGCAATTTGTTCATTAACCACTGTTTAATAAAAAAAAGCTATTTTATGTTTAGTTTTTCCCTCTGCTGTACCGAAACCATGTTTCACCATGAATCATGTTTGTGTACAGTTACACCCCTACTGTCTATCTATCTATCTATCTATCTATCTATCTATCTATCTAAATGTCATGACATCAGCGACCTGCAACACAACACTGCTAAAGCTGCAACCCTGCAAAAGATGATGAATGTATTTCTCCAGAAGGTGTATTTAAACTGAAACACACTTATTTAACAACTTATAGATTATATAGATTTGTTATCATTTGACTCTTTTGTTTCTTAGCTTACCTTGAACAATCTAAAGTCTTCTGCATGAGTTCCTTCCGGACAGCTTGCCTTGGACGATTATGCAATTCCATTAAAAACACCCAACAGTCCATTTATCATTTTATAGGGGAGCGTTTACGTTTATTATTAGAATATACATAGTTAATACATCGTATACAATTAGAAGTAGTCTTTAAATTAATTGGGCATTAATGTACTTATTATTAAATGGTCATATAGATCCATCTTTATTTACACAAACTATAGAAATGCAATTGTTTTGAGTTTTGAACACCCCTAAACTATAGTGACACATTGGTATAGTCCTGAGAGCGGCTCATTTTAGATTCTACATTCTAGCAAATGCGCAGGAGTTGCGCAGACTGATGGGCAGAAGAGGTCGGAGTTCACTTGAATTACAGTGAGATCTCTTAGTTATGCGTAATAAAGTTCTTTGATTATTTTTTAAAAAACTGACTATTTTTGAATATGCACTATAGTAATACCATGTTTTTGACATATACCATGGTAATATGTTTTTTATATGGATTTCTACAATGGTGTCCTATGTGCATAAATGATCATCAGTTAAAATAAGAATGTTGTTTTGATATTAAACAGGATAAAAGTAACATGGTTTACACTGTCATGTGACTTTGATCATCTGCCAGTCTGCTTCACATTGGGGTCCCGTTCATCCTATTTTTTTTTTAATTACTTTTAACTTTCATTTCAGAATCAGAATCAGAATTTCAACCCTTTTCTGGCTTTAACCATGAAACCCTCCACAATAGGTGTATGATAATGACTTAAGATAGTATTGATCTTCTAATTAGCCATGTTAACTCTTATTATTCACAATATGGTACAGTATCACATTGCATATTTCTTCATTTTTAAATCAATTAATTTATCTTGTATCATTTTATATAGTATTGTGGACAATAGCCTCTCTATCTATCTCTATCACTCATCTTTCAACTACAACATTACAAGAACCGAGCCAAGGACTGTTATAAACCACCAAAACAAGGGTATAAAAAAATGATAACTGATCTATTAAAATGCTAACTGAAGCATAATCACAAAATAGTTAAATATGAAACTCAGATTTTTATTTCACAAAAGTCTTTATTTTACAGCAGTTACATGTTAAACCAATAAGGGCGTTTCCTGTTGCGTTCTATTATTCTCTTGTCCTTATCTGCTTCAGAGGGATTTTCATTTTCATACAAAACAACAGACTCTACAGCAGGAGCATTGAGAGGTCCGCCTTCCATGATGGAGATTTGCTTTCGTATCATTGCCGTCTCCTTCCTGACCTTTTCAAAGCAGAATCCACACAGAGTATGCTTTAGTTTCATGTTGCCACACTCTGGACACAGCTCAATGTTGTGCTGGAAAAGAGAAGGGGAAAAAAAGGATAAATTGCTGTTTACTACAGCACAGTACTGCATTGAATGTTCTTTTAATTTGTATAATGCTATACCATGGACCAGCGAGTTCTTACCTTGACTTTTATCAGTTTATTTGGGTTTCGTCTTCTGCAACGATTGACTTCAATGGTTCTTCTCTTTTTAGGAGCTGCCATCCAAAAGATACTGTCCAAGAAACTGGGCTCAGAGTTTTCTTCATTGTTGCTGTGATGGGATTGAGGAAGAATCTGGGGACCACTTACTGCCAGTGCTGGATCTGAAGAAAAGGTTTATGTGATAGATTAATGAAATAATTTTCAAACTGAGTTACTCAAATTATTTTTAAAAACACAGTAGATAAAGGGCATATATTCGACTTCAAGGTGATGTAAATATTAAAATATGCATATTTTTAAATAATTATAAAACAAAATACTTTTTAAATTAAGCAACATTAAAACAAAAGATGAGAATTATCATTCAAAGCATTCTGCATTAAAATTAATGCACATTCCACATATTTTTAACAATATATTATGCCTATTTAGCGATATAAATTAAGTAAATATGACATAAAGACAAAAATATGTATATTTTAACACAGCAACATTTCATTCCGATTAAAGATACTTTTTGTTCTACAGGTGCATCTCAATAAATTAGAATGTCGTGGAAAAGTTCATTTATTTCAGTAATTCAACTCAAATTGTGAAACTCGTGTATTAAATAAATTCAATGCACACAGACTGAAGTAGTTTAAGTCTTTGGTTCTTTTAATTGTGATGATTTTGGCTCACATTTAACAAAAACAGTTGAATTACTGAAATAAATGAACTTTTCCACGACATTCTAATTTATTGAGATGCACCTGTATTACTTCCCCTAAAAAAAAAACACCAGATTACCATGCGTCTCGTTGAGCCCTTGCCTCACCAGAAATAATGACTTCCAAAACAAACTTTGGATTTAATATCATAAAGGAATGGCCAATCAGAGGGAAAAAGTGTAAAATTAGATTAAATTAAGCTTAAGTGTTACTGAAGTGTATGTATCGTGATATGAGTGGTGGAGAGTAACACATGACATTACAGTAAATGCACTCACAGAAGCTGTCAAATCCCGCCGCCTGCGCTAAACGCAGCTCCAGACGCTGCAGAGAACGTCCGAGAAACGGAAGTAAACCCGATAATGACATTATGTGCGGTGTTTTATGTCCGTTTAATTTAACATGTAACATTACAGACCTAACATCCTCACGGCCACCGCTCAAAAAGACCAACTGCGCCTGCGCATGCTTCTGCACCCGTGCATTCTGGGATTTGTAGTACAGCGTTATAAAAGAAATTCTGCTTCATTCTGAGCGGGTGAGGGCAATATATGTTCAAAATATTAAAGATTAAACCAACAAATGTTTTATATTATTACATGGTTTTAATTAGTGGGGATAAAATAAAACGTGACATGCAAAGTTATTTCAAACTTATCTGTAGGCTGCAATAACCACAATCCATTCAGCTACCAAAGTAACTCTTTCAACCAATCAGAGCAATTAGGTGCGTGACGTCACTTCCCCAACATTCAGACACAGCCATGGCAGAAAGAGGGTACAGTTTCTCTCTCACCACTTTCAGGTAATAAACGTTATGATTTTGTTATATCTAATGTGTTCACCAAGATCAAACGAGTGTGTGTTTTGGCGAATCGCGACGCTCGAGGTTTGTGGAGAGCGTTCCGTCAATCAGAGGCGTTAAATCATTATCCGGGCGCTGATGCAGAGTCACTGTGTTTGTGATGCAGTGCTTCTTACATTCATGTGCATCAACATTCATGAACAGAATGAACTAAACACATTATGAATCCCAGAGCAACAAATTATACCCTCTCGTGGGCGTTTAAGGGACAGGCTTGGCTCAGTTTTGTCTTTGTGATTGAAACTTGTTGATTTTACTTTCACTTTCAGTGTATCACGGGAAGCTGATTTTGCATGAATGTACTTGAATGAGCATATAGTTTATCTATATGATTATCAGTACTGTTTTTAGTTGTTATGATAAAGTGGAACTAAAACAGAACATTTTTGTGACAATGTAAAAGTATTAAATTTTTATGAGGACTGTAGCATTTTTATATAATATGCACATTTGCAAATTTAATAAGTGTACCTCATTTGTATATTTTGAATCTGTAAATGGGTAAAGTAACAATGCAACACAAAGCTTTTTATATATGTTTTAACGCAGCACATTTGATTGTGATTTAAAGGAAAATAAAGTTTAAAAAAATGTAAGTAGTAAAATTAAGTTAATCCTAGTCAAAATGTGCTTCACCTTACAATCACAACACCTTTTTTCTTATTTTTGTGTTTTCAGCCCTTCAGGGAAGTTGGTCCAGATTGAGTATGCTCTGGCAGCTGTAGCAGCTGGTGCTCCTTCGGTTGGAATAAAAGGTTAGTAATGTTCTTTTATTTATCATGTGTGTCTGTCTTAACCAGGGGTAGGCAAGTTCGGTCCTAGAGAGCCGCAGTCCTGCAGAGTTCAGCTCCAACCCTGAAAAAAAACTCACCTGCCTATAGCCTTAGTAATCCTGAAGACATTGATTAGCTTGTTCAGGTGTGTTTGATTAGGGTTGGAGCTGAACTCTGCAGGACTGTAGCTCTCTAGGACCGAACTTGCCTACCCCTGGTCTGGTCTTTGCATTATTTATAAAACTTTATGGTTTTAGCATGTGCTTATTATGAGCTTTGTGAACTGTGTCTATATAGCAAGTCACTTTAACTTATCCTTATTTCTTTTTCACAGCTTCGAATGGTGTTGTTCTGGCTACGGAAAAGAAGCAGAAATCTATACTGTATGATGAGCAAAGTGTTCACAAAGTAGAGCCCATAACCAAACACATCGGTATGGTCTACAGTGGCATGGGTCCAGACTACAGGTACGGATTTGGAGCCTACATGAATAAACGCTATATAATAATGATTCCTAATATAAAGAACATGTGCAAGGCTGTCTTGTAAAAAAAAAAAAAAAAAAAAAGTGTAGTTGACATTCAAAACTATAGTTTTAATGTTTTTAAATATTTAATGGAACCCAAAAATGAAAATGTACGCACCCTGAGGTCATTCAAGATGTAAATTAGTTTGTTTCTTCATTAGAACTTCTTTTTGAATTTCTCCAAATCCATTCCAATGAAGAAACAAACTGATCTGCATCTTGGATGACCTGAGGCTGAGTCCATTTTCATTGGAAAAAAAACAACAACTATTCTAATGTCTGATTTTTCATATTGTCGTGCTTGTAATAGAAAGGTAGGATTATATGGCAAAGATGCTCAATAAAAGGTTTGTTGTAACGTGTTTTAATCATGTGTGCAGGGTTCTGGTGCGAAGGGCACGAAAGCTGGCTCAGCAGTACTACCTGGTCTATCAGGAGCCGATTCCTACAGGCCAGCTTGTTCAGAGGGTGGCTTCTGTTATGCAGGAGTACACACAATCAGGGTATGCGTGATGTCTCCATTGCACAATTTACCACTGTTACAATTGTTCTGGAAGTTGCCCTACAAACTGCTGTTTTGCCAAATTAAAAAGAGTATGCATCTACCAGAGTGACAATGGCATAACTTGCAGATTTTGTGTGTTTGTGTTATTGTTTTGACACAGAGGTGTTCGGCCATTTGGCGTGTCACTCCTGATTGCTGGCTGGGATGAAGACCGTCCGTACCTTTTCCAGTCCGACCCCTCGGTATGCTATTCACTTTGGTATTATTTTATTAGTGTAATCTGTAAATTTGAACTGAAAAACAATTGTCTCTTAAAATTTAAGCTCTTTATAATGCACTGCATTAGAAAAATAAGATGGACTTTTATCTGTTTAAGGGAGCATACTTTGCATGGAAAGCCACAGCGATGGGGAAGAACTATGTGAATGGGAAAACATTCCTTGAAAAAAGGTATAAAATGTATTAACTGAAAGCATAAGACCCTTTTAGTCTTCCTAAACATACAACATCTCATTTGTTTAATTTTCCTGTTTTAGATACAACGAGGATCTGGAACTGGAAGATGCGATTCACACTGCTATTCTGACTCTTAAGGTAATGATTTACAACCCAGCCACATTTGCTAAAGGTCTGTTAATTGCAATTATGTATTAGATACCATTATTATTTGCATACAAGATCCAAGATTAACTTTTGTCCTAAGCTAAAATATTTGGTAGCTGTGAAACTGTCTGCTGCATTATTAAAAATAATTTCCCTATAGCAATTAAATCTCTTTATCTAGCTGCTTTTCATTGTGCATTTGTGACAAACGAGCTAGAGTCAATATCTCACTGAAACTGTAACTGTCACAAAGCGTGGTGTTTTATTTACTTGCCAAAGCCTCAAATTGACTTGCTGAATGTTTATTTTAGACCCTGTTTGCATGAGATTAAAATGTCAAACATCAGTGTTAACTAAGACTACATTTGTTACAGGAAAGCTTTGAAGGTCAAATGACTGAGGACAACATTGAGGTGGGAATCTGCAATGAAGCAGGATTTAGGCGACTGACCCCAGCGGAGGTGAAAGACTATCTAGCCGCCATTGCTTAAAATCATCTTTCCGAGTTGTAGATTGAGCACTGATTGTTTTGTCTTCATTAGTACAACTTCATTAGTACTTCATGAGTTTGAGCAATGTAAAGGCATGGAAATAAGTGAAAGTTGTATTGTTTATATTTTGCTGTTCTTTCTTATTAAAGGAACAAATAAACAAGTCTTTAGAAAGCCTGTTTACTGTTTCCATTTGTGCTGTTGTGCAGTGTTTAAGCTTTGAGCAAACTGCATAAAAGGGAACTATATGTAACAGAGGATACTTAGCATATTGGTTTTATATCATAAAAGACTAGTTAGAAAATATATATGACATTCAATATCTCATTTCGGTGTTTTTAGTCCCAAAACAAGCTCATGACTCATGAGGGGGTTTGGCCTGCGTCAGCCAATCAGAATCTTGAGCGCCGCGTCACTCACGGCGCGCCAAAAATGAGCCGGTACTCCTTTCCACCAGTATTCCTACGCAAAATCTTGTATGGCTATTAAAGCCTCAATGTTTTTGTCAGTGAAAGGTCCAGCAATGTCTGTTCTATAGTTTAATCACATTTATTTGTATAACTTATTTATATTTGAAAAAATACATTTGTTAGGGCGGCCATTCGCTTAGACGGCTCTAGTTTCTGTCTCGCCAGGACATTCGTATTATGCCTTGTGTCATTTGAAAGTGACGTTGTTTGTGGCGCCAGAAATCAAGGAGGAGCGGAGTGCGTTTTGAAAACGATGCGTTATCGTTCAAAGTATTTGGCATATTAAAGTCTTTGCAAAAACTTTTTGAAGTGAGTTTGACAGCGAATGGTCTGAGGGTCTTATAAGCTTCGTTAAAGATGGTGATGTTACGCAGTAACGGTGATATGGACTCCAGCTCGGAGTTTCTGTCTCTGAACCCACCTCAGCGAAAATCCGCGCGACTGAAAAAGGCCCACGATGACAGTTTAACAAGCGCCGAGGACAGTCCTGCTAATGTGAGTTAATAACTCTTCTTTACAAGTACTAATATGTTAGTAATTTTTTTTGTTTAGTTACCTAACGTTACAGTAAAACATTCGCTTTAACAAAACAAAGTTGGCGGTTAAAAGAGCGCGAGATGCTTGAGTGAACTGCACGAGCGCGCGATAACTGTTACAAAACTAAATTAAGTTGATGTGCAGTGTTACGTCGGATATACATACATAGGTAATAATATACATAGAGTATCTCAGCGGGATGATTTTATGGTTCAATAATGCGATGTGCATTTCAGTAGATGGGTAACGTTAGTTGGCAAGTCAAAAATAAGAATTCCCATTTGGCAAAGTAAGTTATGGCTCACTGTTACACAATGCATAATATATACACTTTCACCATTTTAATCACCTGCAAATAGTTATGTGGTGTGACACTTTTGAAAATTACAAATAATCATCTCATATAATGTGAGGGCCGAAGAAAATAGTTTTATATAGAGCATAGCATGGCAGACACTGCTATGATGTATGCATATGATCGATTTTTAGGGATTTTTGACTGTAAAGGAGGAAAACAGCATGAGGAGCAGAGCTCAAAGAGGAAGACATATCACCTTTGCTGATATGAATGGACAAACAAGCAAATCTCCAAAAGATGAGAAAAGTGGGAGGCATTTAAGGTGGGATTGTCATGGTTTAATTTCTGGTCCTTTTATATTTGTTTAATCATCTGTTATGCTGTATTTACTAGATGTCTTATTTGTTAATCTGTATATTCTATTATATATTTATTCATAGAAAATCTCCAAGATTTCAGGCAGAGGGGGAGAGGTCGGCAGATGAGCACACAGGTGGGCACGTCAGAGTATTTGATAAGACAGCAGTTTTGTTGGTTTTCAGCTTACTAAAAATTAACCCATTTCTTTCTTCAGATGAGATGGAATCAACTCCAACTTCTCGAAACCTCTGTGCTGGGATTCAAAGGCGTGAGGAAGACAGTGCCGTGAGACGTAGCTCCAGAATCACACGATATAAGCTTGATGCTAGAAACCAGTCGGTCCTCTACGACAGGCTCATTACAAAGTATGCACCAATATAGTAAACACACTGTTATATTTCTGTGTTTATAAGGACAGTGACTAATTTATGTCAGATTTTTTGATCTTCCTTTTTTGATGATTTAAAATATACCTTTGTATTCCAACTCAGATGGGCAGCTAGCTTTGTGTGTGGCTATTTCCATGGGTCTTGGCTCTCAGTGGCTGTTTTTGTCTGTTTTAGCACTGCAGAGGCTGTACTTCAGAAGATGGATGACATGCAAAAGATGCGTCGGAGACTGAGGAGCAGAGACAGTGAGGAGGAGGTGCGTCATTGACTCCTCCAGTTCTGCTGTGATCAGTCAGAACTTCACTCAACTGTATTTGTGTTTCTTTTTAGAATTTGAGAATTTTCTCTGGGACAAAAAGCAAGAGGATCACAAAATCTTCAGTAAGAGGACAAGAAGAGAGTTCAGACAACCAGGAGAATGGTAATGATTGTGAATTAGGAACTCATTAACCCTCAACCAGTGTTTCCTGCACCTTTATCTAGCAGTGGTTCTGTGTCACTGTTGAATTACAGCCCCACAACAAAAACATTTATATTAGCCCCAGATGTATTTGGCAACTTAAACCAACCTGTATTTATTTTTCAGAATATAGTGATCAAGAGGAGGAGGAGGATGGAGAAGGTGAGGAAGAGGAAAATGTTGAGGGAGATGATGATGATGATGAGGATGAAGACGAAGAAGACAATGGAAAGCGCTATGAGTTTCGACAGAGAAAAGCTGTTGTGCGTTACCAGGCGCCTCTTGATGGTTGGTGTTGTGGTACATTAAACAGACCATGCATTGAAATGTACTTGGATCATCTTTTCTGTGTTTCAGTATTTCTTTTTTAATATATATTTTTTTAATTACAGAGCCAAAAAAGCAGAGCATATTTTTTAAGCGTCATTCCACCCCAATTAGACGAAGATATACATTTAGTTCCTCAAGTCCCAGGAGATTGTACAACAACAGGAGGGGCACCAGGTCAGTACTAGTCATCTGCCTTTCTCCAAATTGTTTTTCATCATCATTTAATCCAATTTTCAAGAAAGAGCAAAGTCTTGGATAATTTAGTATCAGTTTGAGTCTTGACTTGACAGGGTCTTCTTTCAAAAATGGATCTGTACAAGAGACACAATGGCGTGGTCTAATACGTTGTGTTAATAGGCCGACAATTAAAAAATAGTTCAGACGGAACCCCTTCATCACCCAACATCCCACCTTGAATAGTCCAAACATTCAAAAACCACATTTCTACTTTGCACTGTAGTGTCTGTTTTGTAATCTCAGTGGCACCCTTGTGTTTCCACTCATTGTTGTGTGTTTCTTGTGCTGTAGTTGTAGCAGTAGTGAGGGTGATGGGTAAGACCAAGCTTTCTTGCAGCCTTACTTTAGCACATCTGCATGTGGATGATTAAGGGATTTTTAAAGTGAAGAAAACGCAACAATCTACGATACGTCACGCTAACATAATTATTACACAAATGTTTTGGGCACATTTAAATAAAGAGGTATTGGGATAAAGGAGGTGGTGGTGTATTTTATGAAAGTTTACACTTTATTGATGCTATAAATGTTTTTTCAAAGTTTAAAATAAGTCTTTTTGTGCTTTTGTCTTTCTCATCTCAGGAGAAGACATGCCATCCACAGTAGTGACTCCACCTCATCCTCTTCTTCTGATGAAGAGAAATTTGAGAGGCGGAAAAGTAATAGTCGTAGCAGGTCAATAAACAGGTAAAACCTATTTATTTTACAGATGCTATGCTTTCAAAAGACACCTGGGTTCAAAGTCTTTCACAGCAAACATGACAAATCCCGTACTTGGTTTTGCGCACACAATAAAGAATCATATCTGTTGTAGGGGTGTGCCGATCTGATATTCATATCGGGTATCGGCTCCGATAGTGCCATTTTTCTCGGATCGGGTATTCCGAGAGGGCCGATCCAAATCCGAGATTTTTATTTATTTTTTTTCCCCAGATTGTGCGAATTATTCTGTTACTTCTGAAGCCATACGATAGCTTAATGTGAGCTACATATGAATATTTAAGTCCTTACATTAAAGTTCACACAAACTCTTTTCTCCGCTGTGGCTGTCAGTCATTCGTTCAGCCTTTAAACCCTGGTTGCGTTCGGTTACAGCAGTCAGCTCGGTAAAGCTCTCTCCAAGATCATTCTGTGTTCCCATTATACTTGATTTGTAAATACATGTCTATGATTTTGCAAAAAGGACTTTATCTTCTTGCCGGAGTTTGATGTTGTTTTGTTACTTGCTACCGGGTGTCTGTGAGAACAAAACACGGGCGTAGAAAAGACTATAAATTGTTTTTAACGTGCACAGTAACTGAAATTTAAAACTGTTAAAAGAAAGGCTCAATAACTGTTGCACAGATATAATACACTACGCATCAATTTCTCTTCCTGTAACATTTTTTAAACAAAAAAAATGAGTGTTATGTCTAGGGATGCGCCGATCTGATATTCATATCGGGTATCGGCTCCGATAGTGCCATTTTTCTCGGATCGGGTATTCCGAGAGGGCCGATCCAAATCCGAGATTTTTATTTATTTTTTTTCCCCAGATTGTGCGAATTATTCTGTTACTTCTGAAGCCATACGATAGCTTAATGTGAGCTACATATGAATATTTAAGTCCTTACATTAAAGTTCACACAAACTCTTTTCTCCGCTGTGGCTGTCTCCGCTTCGTTGCCTTTAAACCCTGGTCGCATTCGGTTACAGCAGTCAGCTC
>NW_015536494.1:785154-805548 GCF_001515605.1 Sinocyclocheilus anshuiensis | reverse complement strand
GTGCAGAATGATGCGCTTGAAGCAACACGGCGTCAGGCTGTGACGTCATCATTCTGCACACCGGATGCGCACATTGTAAGCGCTTCGTGCTCATAGACTGTATAAAAACAGTTCGTGCTGCACTGTATTTGTTTTGTCCTATCGTATCTATCATATGTTGTGCCTTATTAAAAAATATGCTATACATTCAAAAGAAATTTATTTTAATTTTGTAGTATATACTTAAACTTATATATGAATGTTTTTAATGAATGGATTTTATAATACAAATAGCAATGTGTAACATTTTACCATATTTAGTGCAACACTTTTATTTGTTCCCCACAAAATAGTTTTTTCACTAAATGTTTGGATTTCTAAAATTATTGTGCACTGATTTTTCTAGAATAACTTTTGCTGCCGAATTATCCACTAACCTAGTTTATGATACATTTTTGTCATAGATTATAAATATACATAGGCCTATATTTTTTCATATTTATTGTTTATTTTATTTTTCTTTATAATGAAGTAGTCTGTATCTAGTAGATTGTGAAAGAATGATTATCAGTTCCACACACAGAGATATATAAATTCTACATTTATTTAAATGGGGGGGAAAAAAACTTCACTGGTATTGGATCGGTATCGGTATTGGCCAATACCGAACCCTATGTATCAGAGAGGGAAAAAAACTTCACTGGTATCGGATCGGTATCGGCCAATACCGAACCCTAGGTATCAGAATCGGTATCGGAGGCGAAAAAGGCGGATCGGAGCATCCCTAATCTGTTGTAGCTCTATAAAAATAGTTTCTTAGACATCATTATCTGTGTATTTTGTAGCCTTTCATATATGAAAGCAATTATTAAACTACAGTTTTAGAAAAAATCTAAACACATTTCCCTTGTAGATGCCTCCCTATGAATTTACGGAAGGAAGATTTGTTGGGAATTCACAAGGACAGGATTAAAATTGGAGCAAGTCTTGCAGATGTTGATCCAATGCAAATTGACCAAACAGTATGTATTTGCCATTCGAATTGAACTTCAAAAATGGTAGAGACCTGTGGTTGACTGTTGGGTTTCCATGTGCAGGTGCGCTTTGACAGCATTGGAGGTTTAGGCAAACACATCTCTGCACTGAAGGAGATGGTTGTGTTTCCTTTACTCTACCCTGAAGTCTTTGAGAAGTTTAAGATTCAGCCTCCAAGGTATGAAAAGCGATATTGATAAATATTTACATTAAAATGCATATTTGGATGACTAACTGAATGCTGAATATCACCTTTTGCAGAATGTATGTTGATTAAATGCTATGTGTTTGCAGGGGATGTCTGTTCTATGGCCCTCCTGGCACAGGAAAGACTTTGGTAGCTCGAGCCCTGGCAAATGAGTGCAGTCAAGGTGAGAGGAAGGTGGCGTTCTTCATGAGAAAAGGAGCAGACTGCCTCAGCAAATGGGTGGGCGAGTCTGAGAGACAGCTCCGCCTCCTGTTTGACCAGGTTGCCCACATTTAAACTAAATTTAAATTTCATTTAGAAATGGTCATTCATGAATGCCTAATTTTGTCTACGTCTTTTATTTTGAAGGCGTACCAGATGCGTCCGTCAATTATTTTCTTTGATGAAATTGATGGTATCGCACCTGTTCGGTCCAGTCGGCAAGACCAGATACACAGGTATGTTAGTCTGTTTTTCTGCATTTTTTTATTTTATATTTATCTTTTCTTACTGTCCTGCTATGAAACTTAAATTGTTTGTTTATGTTGTCTGAAGCTCCATCGTGTCCACTCTTTTGGCTCTCATGGATGGGCTAGACAGCCGTGGGGAGGTGGTTGTTATCGGAGCCACTAACCGTCTGGACTCCATCGATCCTGCGCTCAGACGGCCCGGACGATTTGACAGAGAGTTTCTCTTCAGCCTACCAGACAGAGAGGTGGGAGTTTCAAGCTCTATTGTGGAATGCGTTATTCACTGTTTATGTTCGACTGCAGTTTTTGTTTTGTTTTATAGTAACCTACAAGACATTGTTGCTGATTTGTAGGCTCGCAAAGATATTTTGAAGATTCATACTAGGCAGTGGGACCCGCAGCTGTCTGATGTGTTTCTTGAAGAGTTGGCTGACAAGTGTGTTGGTAAGAGCTTTTTCTGTTCCACTATGTGAAACGACATGAGTGCATCTCACATAACAGCTTACCTTTGTCTCCGCTTTCTCAGTGGCAACACATACACAACACACCTCCAGGACCTGCTGTATTTGGGTTTTGGGTAGCAGTGTTATGTAACATTCTGCTGTTCTAGTATTCTTACTCTCTAGTATTCTCAATTCTGGCATTTGCAGAGCCCTCAGACTGTCTCATCCTGTCCAAGTGTGAGGTTCTTAGCCAGAATGAACTGCACTATCATTCCTGATTGTATACCAATAGTCAAAACTCTCCCTGTGCTTCCAGGTTATTGTGGCGCAGACATCAAAGCTGTATGTTCAGAAGCAGCTCTGTGCGCCTTGCGTAGATGCTACCCCCAGATATATGCTTCCTCCCAGAAGCTCCTGCTGGATGTGGAGTCCATCAGCGTGAGTGGCCGGGACTTCCTCTCGGCCATGAGGAAGATAGTTCCAGCTTCACGGAGGGCAGTGGCCTCTCCAGCTAAAGCACTTACGCCTGTTATTGAACCCCTGCTAAGCTCTGCCCTCAATAACGCCATGGAGATGCTGCAGAGACTGTTTCCTCATGTAGAGCAGAGCCTCAAGAAGAAAAGAGATGCTGGTAAAGACAACTGTTTTTATTACTCTTCCCTCTAGCAGTGTGCTAAAACACTCAGAGCATGCATGCATAACACTGTAGCAACCAAACTCTTAACACCCTAATATCATGTCAGTGAGTTTTGCATGGACAGACACCACTCATGTTTATTTAGTTTGTATTTTGAAATTCATAATCAATTCATTTTCCATTTTAGAGGGTGTGTCTGGCATCTTAGATGATCTACTACAGAGTGAAGATGAGGGGTCCTCCGTGTGCATTACTAATAAAGGCCAGAAGAACACTGGACCGGCTGCATCTGCTCTTCATCTGAACAGGTTAGAAATGCGATGAACTGACTTCTGTGCTGACTTGGTGCATATGGGGAAGCACAAGCAATATTTTAAACAAAGCCTGATGTTTTATTGTGGCAAATAATGTACTGTTATCCAATTTAAGGGTTAGACATGAGTGTCATGTACACAATTTCCCTTTTCTTGACTGAACTGTTCATTTGTGGTTTAACTCACTGTGTACAGATATGAGTTCACAGGAAGCGTTGTTATGAGAGAAAAGATATCATCACAAAGTTTTGTGTAATCAAAGATTTGTTTCAAGACAGGATGTTATTTTTTTAAGTGCTTTTCATCAGATCCAGTTTATCATCAACAACAGTTTTTCTTAATCATGCCTATGCATGTGTAAAAAAAACAACACCGCCACATATATTGGGTAAAAGTCCAATTTTAATTAGGTTATTATTCTAATAATAATAATGAGACTAATAATGGAGAGTTCAAAATGTTCAATAGCTACAGAATTTCACTGATGACAATAGTGAAACGTGTTCAACCTGTGGTATATTTGGAGTTGTTTTGACCTGCCTGTCATCTCTGTGCTCTGCTTCATTTCTTTCATTACATGTATTGCAGGAGTGCCCTGCAGCAGCCCACCTCATTCAGACCCAGACTGCTGCTCTGTGGGACATCGGGCTCTGGTCAGACCTCACACTTGGCTCCTGCTATTCTTCACGCCCTGGAGAAATTCACTGTTTATACACTCGATGTTGCTGTATTGTATGGGGTCAGTTCAGCCACCCCAGAGGAGGCCTGTGCACAGGTAAACACACTGAATTTATACTAGAGGTCAAGATACAAAGATGAACTTGTTTTAGCAAATTACTATCAATCTATATTGTACATCAGGTTTTCTGTGAGGCAAGGAGAACTGCCCCCAGCATTCTGTATATTCCACACATCCAGCGCTGGTGGGACACGGTGAGCTCAACTTTAAAGGCCACATTCATCAGTCTCTTGCAGGACATCCCTTCATTCTGCCCATGCCTCCTCCTCGCCACATGCAGCTTTCCTCACCACACGCTGTGTCCTGAGGTACCACATGTACTGTATAAGCAGTACTGGGGCTTGTTGGCTTAAAGAGTAAATGAAATAGCATTTGTGATGCATTTTATCTTCTGTAATGTTATTGTGTGACTTTTTCTATTTGTTTGTTTACCTGTTTAAAGGTGCAGGACCTTTTCCATGTTGAGTATGGTGAGGTGTTCAATGTTCTGCTTCCATCTCGGGAGGAGAGGCTCAGATTCTTTGAGGATCTTATTTTAAATCAAGCTGCTAAAGCACCAGCATCTAAGAGAGAAGCGGGTAAGTATTTTTTATGTAATGTTTTTCACATTCTTAGTATTTTCATGCAAACCTGTGATAACTCCCACTTTCTTCTCCTTAGTCCTCCAGGCACTGGAGGTGTTACCGGTGGCCCCTACGCCGCCTCCCCGCCAGCTCTCTGAGCAGGAGCAGCAGAAACTAGAAGAGCAGGAAGAGGATACGCTCAGGGAACTCCGCCTCTTCCTGCGGGATGTCACCAACCGATTAGCTCAGGACAAACGCTTCAAGGCCTTTACAAAGTCTGTGGACACAGAGGAGGTAAGGCGAAGATTTTAGTCCCGCAGCCCTTCTGTATCAACTCTCTCCAGCTGTTGATATTTGTGAACCAGTGCCATGTGCTCACTGAGGTCATATGTGTGTGTGTTTTTTTTTTGTGGGGGGACAGGT
Organism: Sinocyclocheilus anshuiensis; assembly: GCF_001515605.1. Classification (NCBI taxonomy): domain Eukaryota; kingdom Metazoa; phylum Chordata; class Actinopteri; order Cypriniformes; family Cyprinidae; genus Sinocyclocheilus; species Sinocyclocheilus anshuiensis. The sequence continues at coordinate 800,758 of NW_015536494.1, read as the reverse complement.
TCCCGATTACACTACAGTCATCAAACAGCCTATGGACCTGTCCACAGTTCACTCCAAAATTGATCTGCACAAGTATGAAACTGTGGCAGCTTACCTGCAGGATGTGGATCTGATCTGGCAGAATGCTCTCGAGTACAACCCAGACAGAGACCCCTCAGGTAGGCTGAGAATTTTAACCATGAAATACAAAACCATTCTATATCTGCACAATTTTATATGTGGTAATGATTTTATACAATAGGTGAATAAACAAGTTAATATTGTGTTAAATTTTAGACCCAGAATTGTCTGTTTTGCTCAATTTACCAAATCAAAAGCTCCTAACAAAGCCACAGCTGAACTCTTGTGCATCTCCGAGCAACACACAGCTGTGTTTTGTTACTAAGTGAATCCGTGGTTTTTAACAAATCAAGCCAATTATCAGGGTTCGTGAAAAACCTGGAAAAGTCATGGAATTTTAAAAAGGCAATTTCCAGACCTGGAAAAATTAGTAAACCCAGAAAGTTTTTGAAAAGTCTTGGAAATTTATTTCACAAATATCTGTGCAATAGAATATATTTTTATCAGGTCGGTGCGGGATCGCGCATATATCGCATCATTTTGCTCATTCCCACAGGTTTTGCGTTTATAATGCGGGAAATTCCCACAAACATTTATTTAATATAGCATGTAGGTTAGATGGAAATAACTCCACACAGAATATCAGATCAAATTAGTCATATGAAAGCAGCATGAGTGATTCAGCGGTATCTAGTCTAATCTCTTTCAGGCTTCCAAAATGGCTTTACATCAGCGCAGCTGCTGCATGCTTTTGGGACAGTTGACATAATTGTCACTTGCCTGAATGGGGCATTGTTGCATCGTCACAAAACTGTATAATTTGTACATTCAATTTTTTCTTTTTAAGACTTTTAAAACCATTCGGTTGTCACACACTCCACAACGGTTTTCTGTGCGCTTGCAGTCACATCCAAACCATTAAAAATGCCTGTCCTGGCGAGTACCCTCGTAAACACTGTCGGTTTTGTCTTAAGTGAATGTAAGCAGTTGAGAAAGAAAACCATTGTGTATCAGTATATTGGATCCAAGCAGTCGGTCTTAAAGGGGTGGTTCACTGGGATTTTTCTAGGCTTGATTGTGTTTTTGGGGTGCAGTCTAACATGTTAATGCTAATTATTTTGCACATAATTTATCTTTATTCCACACAGCTCTGTCCCTTCTCTGAGAAACGGGCTGATCTTTTCCTGTTTTTATTAGGGATGCACTGATACCACTTTTTCCAGTACTCGCCCGATACCGATACTTTTATTTTTGTTACTTGCCGATACAGAGTACCGCTAGTCCATATTGCGACTCTATTTAAGTGTACTGACCTACTTTTGATTAATTCATCCAAACTTTGACAAATTCTGTGACATTCCGCGTCATACAGTAAATTCCATTTATATGACTGGATTCTGCGATTCCGTCCGCGTTCTCCGCATCGCGGAAATCATAGATAATATTGAGGTGTTTTGCAACTTCAGTGCAACATTAGTGGATTGGGATCTATTGCAACTTAAGCAATGTCTGCTGCAGCCTTACCTTTGAGAGACAACTGATGCGTGATCACCGAAGCAGCTCCAGTTAGCAAGCGCTTTCGGAGTGAGAGTGAATTCCGCATTGATTTTGCAGCGGCTTAGTACTGTAATCACGTGCTTTGCTGTAATAATGCAGGGAACCACTCATTATAAATCTCCTAACTATGATATTTTCAGAAATAGAAGTCGCGTTCATTTGAAAGTTCAAAGTTTCATTTGAAACGTGCTGCGATTTATATTTCAAAGCCACTCATGTAATGCAGAAACGCTCAAGCAAGCAAAACGCGCAACGCGTGCACGTATAGTGAATGCCCCTATAAATGGTCTTATTTTTACGATTTAGTTTTAATCCAAATGATGCGTGTGCTAAGTCAAGTCAAGTCAAGTCTGCTTTATTGAGCAAGTCTGCTTTATTGAGCTAAGTGAGTGAACATCAAAGATCACACAACAGAAGTGCGCACTCCCTCTCTCCCTCTCTCTCCCTCTCTCTCTCTCTCTCTCTCTCTCTCTCTCTGCATTGTTTTACTTACTTGTTTATGACCGAACTACAAACTTTCCAGTGATGTCTGTGAGAAAAGTAGCTATATTCACTCGTCAAACTCGCGCATCTGCGCTGCCGCGCTCAATCCACTCAGCGTGATTTGCTTATCAGCTCGCGCACATCAGCTATACAGGCATTAACATCCATTTTTTGTTTTATTTCAGACTATCTTCTGTTCCGTGCTTGCACACAAACTGCACTGCAATCATTTTCCCAATGGCCATTTGTGTGGAAATATTACGTTATTATTATACTTAGTCTGTAAACGGGCGTTAACATGCTTAACGCCCGTTAAGCCAGAGATGCTGAATACGGACACAAAGACAAGAAAATACTGTTGCAGGCAGAACAAGATCACTGTTCACGATGCGCAAAATATAGGAAGAAAATCCAAATATTTAATTTTATATGAATGTGCTTCTGAGGGGAACGGAACTGACTGTTTTCAGAAATGGCGTTTTCTTTTCACTTTGTCTCCGTATGATGCATTTAAATTAGTGTTAATACGCGCAGGACTGCTGTGTTTACAGCTGTAACCAAGGAAACGCTGTATCACTGTACCATAAGCACTGTCTGCTGTCAGAGAGTGAATCTGCATCTCATTCAGCCCACCTGCTGTTTCTGTTTCGTGCAGATGTTTTATGTAGCATAATTTCACAAAGCTAAAGTCAGGTTATTCTGTTTTTGCTTCGGATTTTGAAATTATACAGTCTAATAAACATTGCAAAGATCAAGGTGCAACACCGAGTGAAGAATATGCAAATGTTATTTTATATGTGGTTTTTCAATTTCTGTACCTGAACATCTACAAACATAAAATCCTAAATCATTTAGCATCATTTCATTTCTATTTTTGTGCTATAGGCCTATATTTAATTGTGCTATTACTTGTAATTTGTTCTTATTTACTGGCCGTCACTTGTCTTTAATGTTTAAACTTTATATTTGTTTATTTTTGGCTACTGATTTTTGCTGTGGTATCGAAATTGAAATAGAAAATTGCTAAATTTAATTAGTATCTAAAATATTGGTGTCATACAAGCTTATTTATTAGAATACAAGATAACAGATCAAAAACAATGATAACAGCAACTATTTTATTTTTTGTGGCAGGGCCAGTGAAAATATTGGCAGGGCAAGTAGAAAAAATCCTTAGTGTTGATCCCTGCCTATGTTTTTTGTTTGTTGTTGTCTCATACTTTTAGATACGCTGTTGTAAATGCTACTGCTTATGTTAGCTTTTAATATACGGTTTTATCCTGATTAAAGCTTTAATACAGTACAGCAACCGCATGCGCGTCCATGTTTAATGCTTCTCATAACTATGTGAAAATAAGAGTATAATTGGAACAGTTCATTGTCGGAGCTGAGCTGAATGAGAGAGAGAGAGAGAGAGAGAGATGCAGAGCAGGGAAACGCGAGGAACAGTATTAAGAACCGCTGCTTTAGAACATTGATTTTGATACTTGTGAATCCATTAGAATCGTTAGAAGACAGAATCGCGATTCATATATGAACAGATTTTTACGTGCACCTCTAGTTTTCTCTTCCTCTTCTCTAAAGCAGCGCAGCATGGCCTCGCCCCCTTTGCTGCCTTTTCCCGAGGGCGGGGTTTATCTGGGTTTGTGATGTCACGAACCCGGGAAGTAACTTGTTGTAGTCCCTACCAGCCGTTTTTGTAGGCATTAAACCGTCAGAATTTTAAAAGACGATATCTCCGTTTGCATTGAACTTTCAGCTTCGTAACTTTGCAGATATTGTTTATGCTCAAACAGCAACATTGCACACTAATTAACATTAAAAAAAGTGAAATTGCAATTAACCACCCCTTTAAAGGGACAGCACCCTAATAAAGCTGTGCCGTCTGTCATTAATGTTAATCAAACAACAAAAGACAAAAAAATTCATAAAAAATCACTCAATCACACAAAAAAAGATCAATCACTGCTCTTGACTAAACTTTTGTAACCTTAATTTTAAGAATTGTTTTTAATTTACAGTTTATTCCATTTCTGGACCTGAATACTACTGTTAGACCTAAATGGTTTCCTAAATGAAATTCAGGTCCTGAGTTTAGTTGATAATATTGGTTAAATAAATTATAATATTCAGTGATGTGATATGTTCTCTGCGTGGAGTAACTTCTGGCACAGTCGCAGCTTGTACTTATTAAAACGAATAGAAAGCAAATAAGTAGCATTAATAGTCATTAGTTTTAGTTAACAGATGCTATGATAAATTCAAATGGATTTTTATTCTTATTTTACATATACATACATATATACTTGTCATGTCTCAGAAGTCATGGAAAAGTCATGGAAATTTATTGGTAAAAATGTGTATGAGCCCTGAATGATTCAGTGGCCCATTCATAAAATTATTATTTTTTTTAATTAATCAGCCATTTGAAGGAATCCGTTAAATAAATGATTCACTCATCAAGACTTGCAGCTACCTACCGGCAGTTTTAGTGTAATATTTCACAATATTGCTGTTTTTATTTTATATTTGCCTTGGATGAGCATAAAAGACTTCCAGAAACATTGTAAAATTGTAATTATTCCAAACTTTTGACTGGTATGTGATTTATTTACTGAACATTGGTGACACAACCACCTTATTGTATGTAGGCAGTTTACAGTTTGCATTCAACTCAAATGTGCAGTAAAGGGTTTGTCAGCATTTGCTGTTTTACTTTGATAGCATATGCAGTCAAATTTCAGAGATAGAACTATCCTTTGACTTTCCAAGTGTGTTTTGCATAATTGCATAACATTTGTGTGGTTTCTGTGGCATGCAATATCTATGATGTTTGTGCTTTTAATAGATCGGCTCATCAGACACCGTGCCTGTGCTCTCAAGGACACTGTGCATGCCATAATCAGAGATGAATTAGATGAGGACTTTGAGAAGACCTGCGCTGAGATCAAGGAGTCTCGCATCAGACGAGGTTTCACTGATGCTACTTTAGATCATATGTTGATTGGAGTGAGACTGTGGCCATCACTCACATTTCTAATATTTTATTTTCAGGCTCCACCTCATCACGGTTCACTCCTGCCTACTACCACGTGCTGCCAAAGGTGTCTGCTACAGTGGAGCAGAAGACGGGTGATCCAGAACCCAGTAAAGATGCTACACTTGTGCCAGCACAAGCAGTGATATCACCACATCAAACAGGAATTAATACAGGTGATTAACAAAGCTGTACTGCCTGACATCAGTGCTGTAGAGCCTCTCAAAACTGCCATGCATGAGGTAGGATTTGAGGTTTTAACATCTGTAGTTTTGATTTAAATTATCAGCACTTGTGACATTTCATGAGTCTTGATACCAGTTTTGAAACCACAATATTATTATTATTTGGCAGTTTTCTTTTTCCATTGTAAAATCATTATTGTTGTTATTATTTATTTATTGTTTTCATTTTGGGACATACTTGAAGGTTACATGCCATTTTTATTTAATGTTAAAAATTAATATTTAATTTAATAATAATAATATATTTAAAAGTTAAATATTAACATTAAAATAATGGCATGTAGCCTTTAAAAGTATGTCCCAATTAAATTTAAAAATAAAAAACTTTGCCAATTCAATTAAAGAGACGGTAATAACGGCGTTATTATAAATTGAGTGGTTTTGTTTTTCTCGTCAATATTGTTTGATTTTATATGAAAAAAAAAATTAGCATTGACTTGCATACTTAAAATATTTTACCAGTACTTTTGACATGAAGTCAGATTGGTAGGCTTTCTTTCATGCAGGCTGTGAATGAAATGTTTTGTCTATCCACAGCATCACAGATGAAAAAGAAGAGGAAAAATCGATGGAAAAATGGCTTCATCCGCAGAAAGAAGTCTTGCTCGCATTTGAACTCAAAAGATAACCCTAACACAGCAGAATCAGGGGACGAAGAGGAGGATGAAGAGGAAGATGGAAAACTGGCTGAGAGTGAAGATCCAGAGAAGATGAAAGATGTTGAATGTGAGTCAATGGAGACTGATTGCTGTGCTCGTACAGAGGAACCCTCAGAATCCACGGCTGTAGCACAGAATAACAACATCCCTAATGAAGGACGAGAACGTGGCAATACTGCCTCTGCAGTAGACGAAGTCATGAGTGTTGAGACCGCCCAGAATAATGCCATAAATGGCCAAAATGGTGTCCAAGAATCAGAGAGCACTGAAACTAAGAGGTCGGAGCCAAGTGCAGAGGACAACACAGGAACAGGTTAGCAAATCACAAAAAACATTTAGAATTTATTTTATAACAGTTGTGGTGTTTCTATGAACATGAAGCAGTACTTGAGTTTGTATGGGATTTTCAGAGTTGAGACCGAGGCGGATGACAAGAGGTTTTAAGATGCAGGCCGAACAGCAAAGTCTCAACAGAGTGGATGCTGCCATGAAGATCCTGGAGCAGAAGAACATGCCTCTCATCGTGGACCACAACAAACTGAAAGTAAGTCCGATATCTTCATCTAACTGCAGAAACAATAACAGATAGTGGGAAAACTGAAGAAGTATGCATTAGGCTTGCCGCGATAGATGGTGTTGACGGGGATACCGGTGTTAAGCCGCAACACCGGTTACGTCACTTGTACCTATTTAAACTTTATGCAAGTTATTTGTTATTTTATATTAGGCATAGCCTGCACTATAGCATGGTGAATTTGTATTCGTTTTGTTAATAAAAGTTCTGTTTTATATATAGGCTAAAGTGAGTTTGACGTTGTATTTTGTTGTTGCATTCGAGCAATTGACGCCTAACTGCCGCCAATTCAACAGTGAAAGTAAAATGTGCACGGTGCTTTTAAGCTATTTAAAAGCAAAACAACCCTAATATGCATGCATGTTAACTTGACTTCTACATTGAAAAGGTGTTTTCAATCTCTGTTTTCATTATTAATTCAGGAACTTCTACAGACAGTTGTGGACACGACAGAGGGATATGAGGTCAATCAACTGGAGAAACTGTATGCTCTGCTGTGCCAGAGTATTTATAGACACAGGAAAGATAATGACAAGACTGCACTTATACAGGTACATATAGATTATGCAAGAATACGTCCTGCTGCCTTATTAACTCACTATTCTGTTGATTCTACAGTACATTAAAACTTGCTAGTTGTGATTAACCAGTTTTTTTTCATATTTAAAAGGCTTATTGACTTTATCTGCCTACTTGACATGTATTTTATTTTATTTTCCAGGAGATGTCAAAAGAAGTTGAAGAGTTTTCCTAGTTCTTTAAACAAACTATACTATATATTTCTTATAACTTGTCTATAAATTATATTTTGCTAGTTCTTTAGTCGTGTCTTTGAGTGTTGTGCATATTAAAGCCTTTATCACAATTATCATTGTCTTTGGGGGGGGGGTTTATACCAAGCATATAGTTTGGTAATGGTACAAACATCTGATCTACTCTTTGCCTAAAGTACTGCAAATAGTTGTGTGTTGTAATCACTTGTGGTTTCTACTCTTCTGTTTCTGATAATATTTAAATCAAGCTAGTAGGAAACATGAGGAAAATTCCACTTGAATCTATGAAGAGATGCATGAGGGTCACGTGACTGCAAGTTGGCTCTGATTGGGCAGTTTCATAGTTTGGGGGTTGTACGTTTCTATAATCAGTGCTCTGGTTTCTTAGCGCATAGACAATATAAAAGTCCACAGGTGTGTGCATTGGGCCCGTACAAAGTACTGTGTGAGTGTCTCGATTAAATTAGCGTCCAAACATGTTTTAACGCCGATTTTACGTGACGGCTGGGAGTCGCCTGGCGATGATGTCACGACGTATAACTGACAGCGGTGACGCCTGATGATCATTAAAAACTGCCATTAAAATGTGCGTAGATGATTCTTTTGTTTACTGAGAGACCCATAAAACACCAGCGCAGTGTGCCTGGCCAAATAATAGAGTAACAGAGACATCAGGGAGAGAAACATCCGATCGGTGTGGCATCTGTCCGGTCCATCCAGGGTTTTCCCCCCTCTACGTGCGGCGGGTCTCGTTCCGTCTCGCCTCCGCTCTTCCTGCTGCTGAACCGGAGGATACTCGCACCCAGAGCCGCGATTTGACACTGAAGCTCGCGGCCGGTGAGTTCCAGCGCATCCCTGAAGCTTCCTCACTAACGGAAAGTACCGTGGTATCTTGTTTTTATACTTTGTAATACCATAGTAATTTTCTGAGCATTCTTGGGGTACCATACAATGTATCATGGTATAATGATAGTATCTGGCAACACCGTTGTACGTTGATATATATGGTGCTGAAATTTATGTACCATTAACTTGGTACTCAACGGTAGTTCAGTAAATACCATGGTGCATATGGTAGTACCATGGTTAAATGATAACGCTTAAGTGCTTGAATATGGTAATAAATTCTTACCATGGTTTTATCATCTGTGCCAAGTGTACAAAGGAACCGCCAGTGTTTGTAAGGGAACACACTCTAAACGCTCATAAACTAAACTCGTCTCACACGTCTGACATTTCTCAGTGACGCCTATTATATAGTGACACAGGGACTGAAGACATTAACAATGGTTAATGCATTACGTGTCATTTATATCATTTATTAATATTAATTTCTAAATGCTCCGTTATTCATTTTTAGAGTATGTTTGTTCTTAATGCAATAGTTAATGTAAACACACAACTTTTAATGTTAGATATGTATAGTTATGGTAATTAACTTTAGCTAAGATCACTGCCATTAACCTTTTAATTTATTACAATTAGATTGTTATTATTAATATTATAAATATATTTTTAAGTTCAAAATTTGTATCTGGTATTTTTATTTATTTATTTGCACCACATGAAACAGTCATTCATATCAAAATTTAATTTATAAAATCAAACGCACAATAAACATGTTACAGTACATTTTAAATAATTGTCTGTAATTGCGGTTTCATATTTTGGAGTTATTGGCAGTTTTTACTTCATGTTCAGTGTTTTCAAAGCTGATTTGTAGTTTTAGAAAAACTATGAAACATTGTAAACTTAATATTCAGCAAAAATAGATATCTGACAGCTGTAGGTCACTACAGTGTATGCAGATGCACTAAACCTATAGGACTATAGATAAATATGTCACATGTTAGATAACAGATTTAAAAAAAAGTTCACATTAACTGACGTTTAATCTACTGTTAACATATACGGCCTTACTGTAAAGTGCTACCTAGATTCTGCAGTGCTGGATTAGCATTTAATTCTAAATTATTGGCTTTAATCAAATCAAGTCACCTTTATTTATATAGTGCTTTATACAATACTGATTGTGTCAAACAAGAAAATAGTGGAATTTAATAGTGGAATGCAGCAGAATACTACACTTGTGTGGTAAATTGATCTAGTGTCTATATGAATGCATCGGTAAATGTTTTTAATTATAGGTCAACTGTCCCATGTTTACATTTTAACCAGTGTCTTGTGTGTGTGTTTTTGTTTCTCTCTGTCTTTCAGGATGTTGAGCTCAAATCTTGGAATGGGACTAACGTTTAGCATGTAAATTCAACCTCCTGGAGGTTCTGGCCATCTTATATTTTCTTTTTCACATTCACAAGCACAATGTCGAGCAGAAGGAAGTCCACTACCCCCTGCATGGTGCTTCCATCAGATGTTGTAGAACAAGATCCTGATATGGAGGCCCTGGAAGGGAATGAAGGAGCTGAGAGTATGGCAGACGGTCCTACTGAGGGAGCAGTGGTTCCCATGGAAACAGAAACAGGTGAAGTTCACTTTCTCAAGGCCAATTTTTTTTGTCCTGGTTGGAATGGTGCTGTGTCCTTACCAAGTGCAACATGACAAGTAACATTTCTGTTCACATTAAAAGTTCTGCTGCAAAATAAAAACCTTTTTGATGTTTTATATACAGCTATGTTGAGTGAGATTTTGGACAAATGGAATTTGGCGGGGCTACCTTGCAGAATGCAAAAAGGAAAAAACAATAAGTAACCTCTTGTCGCACAATGCTGTTGACGGTTGCAGCTGGTTAGGACAAAAAAAAAAAAAACCTTTAACAAGTCAAAAGTCATGCACTTTTTACCTATCAGACACTTGTGCTCAATACTGATTCTAATCAAAGTAATCCTTTAATTGTCCCTACAGAACATGAGGGGATCCATTTCTCGAGTGAGGAATGTCGTTCTTCGGGAAAACGCTCAGGTCAAACGTCACTAGAGCAGCCCATCTCTGATCTGATCGCCGAGGGTGGTTTTGTGCAGAAAGAGATGGAGGATAGTGATGACCCCTCACTTACTGGAATCCCTCTCAGCAAGACTCCTATAATGAAAATGAAAAGCAAGTCTGAACCCAAGAGAATAGCTGTGTCTCTAAAAGGCACAAGTGAAAGCGAGGCAGTGACTGAAAGTGAGATGGAACTGGAGCCACTGGAAGCGTCGGTGATGGCCACTTCCATGGCACCAGAACTCATGAGCCCATTGTTCACAGAGTCTGTAAAGCCCAGCGTTCTTGTCAATATTTCAAACCCTGTGGTAGCAGATCAGAAGAAGCTGGTTATGAACCCTGCGACAGTTCTTCCGGCAGGCCTGGCCCAGGTGCTTTCTGCCTTGCAGGCCCAGCAGAGTGCTCAAACTCAACTTCTAATACCAGTAAGTAGTATTCCCACATATAATGCTGCGATGGACTCCAATGCAGTCCTGGTCAACACCTACAAGAAGTTCCCCTACCCGTCTGTGTCTGAAATCATGGGTCTTGCAGCACAGAAGAAGTTCAGTGAGGAGCAGATAAAGATCTGGTTTTCGGCTCAGCGTTTGAAGCATGGTGTTAGTTGGACCCCAGAAGAGGTTGAGGAAGCCAGGAGGAAGCAATTTAATGGCACAGTCCACACAGTTCCCCAGACCATCACAGTCATCCCAGCCCATCATTTTTCCACCACTAATGGCCTGCAGTCTATTCTTCAGACCTGCCAGATTGTGGGTCAACCAGGTCTGGTTCTGACACAGGTTGGCACAGCCAACAGCCTCCCAGTGACCACCCCGATAACCCTGACAGTAGCAGGAATGCCCAGTCAAAGCCAGACGCCCAAGTTCACAACTAATCAAACAAGCCCTGCGCTCAGTGAAACTAAGAGAGCTACTACAGTTCAGCCCCCATCGCTGACCCCTCAGGAGAACTCTGCACTCAGTGCCGATCACTTTGGCCTGCGGCCTAAGAAATCCAAGGAGCAGCTGGCTGAATTGAAAGCAAGCTATCTGAAGAATCAGTTTGCCAGTGATGCTGAGATAGCTAGGCTAATGAAGTTGACCAACCTCACCAAAGGTGAGATTAAAAAGTGGTTCAGCGACACCCGATACAACCAGCGCAATTCTAAGAACAGCCACGCCTTCATCGCGAATGACAATCCCAGGGGTATTAGCAGTGCCACCATTGTTATCGACTCCAGCGATGAAACGCCACAGTCTCCGACGCCATCGCCCATCAAAGAGAAGGAGACGCGTGCCAAGACCTGGAACCCCTTCCCAGACTTTACGCTGCAGAAGTTTAAAGAAAAGACACCAGAGCAGTTGGTGGTCCTAGAGGAAAGCTTTCAGAAATGTGACACACCAACTGATGAAGAGCTCAGCCGGCTGAGGACCGAGACGAAACTTACCAGACGTGAGATCGATGCCTGGTTTACAGAAAAAAGAAAAACCGCTGTGCCCGATTCCTCTGAGTCAAAAGCAGATGGTGAAACGTCCCAAAAGAAGGGGAGCCAAACTCCACCTGGAGGAAAGAGGCTAAGCAAAGAGAAGGTTACTAAGAAAACTCCAGAGCAGCTTCATGTTCTGAAGACTGCATTTGTTCGCACCCAGTGGCCCTCGGCGGAAGAATACGACCAGCTGGCTGAGGAGAGTGGACTGCCTCGTTCCTACATCGTCAACTGGTTTGGCGACACACGCTATGCCTGGAAGAATGGCAACTTGAAGTGGTATTTTTACTATCAAAGTGGAAACATGGGAGGAACGAATGGCAACAAAAACAGAAAACGGAGGATTCGAAACCGTGGTTGGGGAAGAACCCGTAGTAGAAAATCGAAGAAGCACACAGAATCGGAGAAGAATTTACCAATCAGGTTCAAGTCTGGACGGGATACTCTGAAGGAGTACTACTTGAAGCACAAGTTCCTGAATGAACAGGACTTGGATGAGCTTGTCGCCAAGTCTAACATGAGCTACGAGCAGGTGAGAGAGTGGTTTGCAGAGGTTCATCAGGAGGAGGAAATGGGTACCAACCCGTTTGAAGATAAAACGGGAAATGAAGACCAAGATGAGGAGGAGGACGAGTCCCAGGGTGAAAATGAGACTGCGGTTGAAGAGCAAGGACCTGTTTTGGGAGATGAAGATGATGACGACACTGATGACAGCGATACCTGGGAGCCTCCACAGAGCGTTCGAAAAACATTGCCCATGGCTGAGGGTCAGTGATCTTTCTGAATAGGCTTTATTCTGAGCAATGGCCCTTGGTGAAAAACCATGACTGTGTTGGGTCTCGACCACATGCCCTCTACCACTGCACCAATTCTTCTTATATTCTATGTAGTTTCACATAAGGTTTGACAAGATCTTTCTATCATAAACATTGAGGAGAACCGTTTTTGGTCAGAATGTTTGAAAACATTTAAAGATTGAGAAGTCATGCACATTAACAGGGTTTTTTTCTCTGCGGCTCTGAAGTGCAGCGATAACGCAAGATCCCTTAAATAATATTAACAATGTCATGCATACAATTTGAACTTATGTCTACCAGAATTGATCATGCACCTTAAACCTTTGTACATGCAAAGACATCCTAGGCCTTTCTATAGGGTCTTTTAAATGGGCTTTTTTCATTTTGAGTCAAATGGAGAACACTTAGTGCCAAAGGTATTGTATTGAATGTTATGGTTCCCTTAATAATGGACACAATAGCTAATTAAGGGAATATTCATGAATACATTGTGTCAATTGGACGCATGAGGCACTTTGTCAACCACTGTGATGTACGGAACTTAAACGCAACTTAGCCACCTTATTTGTGTAGGGCGAGACCAAACACTTCAAATTGAATTTTCAAATTCAGTGACACAAAAGTGTTTTATTTTTCATTCCCAGTGTTTAATCGTCTACATACTGACCATGGGTATGTGATGTACAGCACAGTACATCCCAACAGGAAGTTGTAGGTATTCCTGTAGTCCCGTTGACTGGGGTTAATGGGGTCATCTTCAAACAATAACAGCTAATACTCATCTTGCTGGTGGGGAAGGTAGTTTGTGGAAATGTCAATGGTTCTAATAAACAATTTCTCAATTGGACAGTTTTCAAGTATTTTCTAAAATTCAGTGGGAACATGGGGAATTCCTGTTTTTTGGTTGTTGTTTGCTGTTTGTTCAGTTTTGAATTGAGATCTCCCTCAGATTTCTCCTCTACACAGTTCATAAGCCTGCAAGCAAAGGGGACTTTCATTTGCTTGACACATTTTAACTGATCATGTTAAGAAAACAATGCGTATTTGCCCTATTCATGAAGTAATATGTTTTCCATCTCTATGACTGCTGCAGAATTTCTATCTTTTTTGGGGGAATATGCGTTTTTGTTTTCCATTAATTCCTTGCTTTTATAGGACTAAATGAACCATGAACTACTGATGAATAATTACCACATGGGTGTAATTTGAGGTTGTCTTTTTATATTTGTGCATGACAACAGCACTATGACTGGTACTTTTAAAATCACCCGTGTAAGACATTCACCATCTTCATTATATCAGCATGTATCTGACATTTAGTAGAATGATGGAGGAAAAAAATTTTCACTTTGTACACATGCCTTTATGCTCAACCAGTAGTTAAATCCTTTTATAAGTTTGTATTTATAGTGATGTTAAATTTCACCTCTACACGAGTGTGTTACTTGTATGGTGATCATTCAAATAATTCTTGTGTGATTTGAGACTGCTATTTTACAGATTTTTAAGAGCTCTGTTGTATTTTTGGTTTTATGTCATGGATTCCTTACTTTTTTGGTGAAAATTAATTTGACTTGCTTGCAACCCTCTGCATTTTCCTGTGAATACTGTAGTGTACTATAGGCAAGAGGTCAAAGGTGCCTCTGTGAAAATGGTAAGTACTGTTTGAACAAAATAGCACATTTAAACTTAGCAAAATGTGTCCTCTCCACTGTTAACAACCGATCCTTTCATGTTTTTTAGAGTTTGAGAGCCTTACTGGGATCTTGCTTTGAATGCATCTTAGTTTAGAATCAAACCACAGTTATATGTTGTGCTTCCTTCTGCTGCCACTAATAGCATAACACTACAGTTTCTAAAATGGTCAGATTCAGATTAGGCTGTCTGGTTCTAGGCTCTGAAAAACATAGATTTTTACATGTACCAATAATAATAATAATACAGATCTGGAACCATCATGGATTGTGATTTGAAACTCATGACGAGCCTTAAAATCTGTAGACGCTGCTGTGGTGGCAAAAGCTTTATTTCCCAGAGCCATAGGCCTTGTGCAATGCTTTTAATTTAATTGAACTGTTTTAATAGGCTTTTGCTAGATTTAGACTGAATATATATATTTTCTACTTGTTTGAGGACAACGCAATAAATTTGGATGAAAAAAATAAATGCTGTTTGTTGTTCTTTTTTTCCCCTCAAAGTCGGTCTTTTGAGTAAGTGTCCTAATGGCATCACATTCTTCTTATCAATCTCAAATCTCTTTAATAATAACTGAGACTACATTATAAAATGTCATACTGTGGTGGCAAAAGCTTTATTTCCCAGAGCCATAGGCCTTGTGCAATGCTTTTAATTTAATTGAACTGTTTTAATAGGCTTTTGCTAGATTTAGACTGAATATATATATTTTCTACTTGTTTGAGGACAACGCAATAAATTTGGATGAAAAAAATAAATGCTGTTTGTTGTTCTTTTTTTCCCCTCAAAGTCGGTCTTTTGAGTAAGTGTCCTAATGGCATCACATTCTTCTTATCAATCTCAAATCTCTAATAATAACTGAGACTACATTATAAAATGTCATACTGGGAGAATGGCATGAAACATATTTTAGTACATCATTACATTAAGTAATAACACTGCATCACTGCAGTACTAGATGATTATTAATTCATGAGGGGTATTTCACTGTTGGGTATACAGAATAAATCACAACTGCAGATGATGGGGTACAGGTGAAAGATATGCTTTAACTATTTAATAACTATTCAACATTTTTCTGTATTTCTGTAATATATTGAAGAATACTATGTACAAATCTTAAAATTACTAAAAATTCTACATTTTAAATAAAGTACAAATGACAGTAATTTAATATTATGTTAATTAGTGTTATGGCATGAGTGATTCTTTAGACGGGCACTTTGCATATATGAAATGTTGAAAAAAATAATAATTTAAAGGTAATATATATATATATATATATATATACACACAGATATATATATATATATATATAT